>NW_027464822.1:0-237198 GCF_043290135.1 Rhipicephalus microplus
CTATCTTGCTAGGCAGCGCAGCCACTATTACACAGAACACACAACACAAGCGCTTAACTTCAACTAAACGTTTATTGCAAAAAAAAAAAAAAAAATTGTCCAGAATATGGCACAAAAACTTGTTCAGCTTCAAAAGAAATGAAAGGAAATGACACGCGATGATTTCGAGTGTGTTAGTGCACTCTCTATCGCGCTCACGCGGAAAGAACTGTTTTTTGGATGGGGTGATAGAGAATAACAGACAGTAATGTGCGGGACTGGCACGTGTGCTTTTTGTTGTCTACCTTTTACTATTCTTTTTCTCTGTTCACCCCCTTTATAAACTCTGACGTTTGCAATGAAAGTTCAGTTGAAGTTAAGCGCTTGTGTTGTGAGGTCTGTGTAATAGTGGCTGCGCTTCCTAGCGAGATGGATCCTTACCAACTGGCCCGATACAATTGTTTATTTCGTCTCTCGGTAAAACTTCATCACCTCCTACGAGTGCACCCAAAAGTTGCGCCGGGGTCCAGCAGCCCAAGTCACCATGGCGTTACGCAAACAGAAGCCCTCAAAAACACCTTACAAGCGGCGGGCAAAAAGGTAAACACATAAATGAAATTGACACACCACAGGGTCGCAGCACGGCTGCTGCACACACACCGACTGAAGCTAGCCTACCTTTTCTCTGTCTACTCATAATGATACACACTTTTACCTTGAATTTGTCAAAGCTGAGCCATTTCTTCGTAATAACGACGCGCCGACGTTCCGTTCTTCCGCGCGCTAGACAACGGCAGCCACGTACGTACAAAACATGACAGCAAAAGAGGGTGCGGCCGGAGTACGTGGCCTGGAGTGGTCTCGTAGCCAAAGCAGACACGTTGGTGGTCCTGAGAAGGACCGTTTGTTGTTGCTTGCCTGTCGACCGAAGCGCAGGGAGCAGCCCAACTTAGGCGCGCTCACCGCGAATGCGCCGAGCCAGCTGGATGTCCTTTGGCATGATGGTGACGCGCTTAGCGTGGATGGCGCACAGGTTGGTGTCTTCGAAAAGACCAACGAGGTAGGCCTCGCTAGCTTCCTGTAGGGCCATCACGGCAGAACTCTGGAAACGGAGGTCCGTCTTGAAGTCCTGAGCGATTTCCCGCACCAGGCGCTGAAAGGGAAGCTTGCGGATCAGCAGTTCGGTCGACTTCTGGTATCGGCGAATTTCACGCAGGGCCACGGTTCCAGGCCTGTAACGGTGAGGTTTCTTCACCCCGCCTGTGGCAGGGGCACTCTTGCGAGCAGCCTTGGTAGCAAGCTGCTTACGCGGAGCCTTGCCTCCAGTACTCTTGCGCGCGGTTTGTTTAGTTCGGGCCATGCTGCGTGCGTCCGATCACCTCGACTGACGGAGCGAAACTGCGCTCCTGCCGGAGATCGGCAAAAGCGGCTTCGCCGCACGACCCATCTCTCTCCCTCCCATTGGCCGAAGCGTGAGAACCCGTCCGCGTGCGAGCGCGGAAGCGTACGCCAGGATGCTGGCTGGCGCTCATTTTCGGGCAACCGTGCAGTTCGCGGCTGCAAAGAGGTACACCGAAACGAAACCACTACCGCTGTACAATACAGCCTGCTGCGCATTTCTTTCGCCTTCCAGGCAACACATCAATCGACGCTGTAGCTCGTCGCTTCCCGAAGCGGCGCGACGGAGTGCGAGACGCCACCATTCACGCCAACAGCGCGCATCGCACTAGAGCGCCTCGCATCACCGAGGGCAAATGCGCACTGCCACGCCAAAAAAACTTGCTCCTTGCGTTGTCGCTTATTTGCGACCATTACGTAGATGGGCGAAGACGACGAGAGACCACCGGCAGTGTTGGTATATGCATACACGTCCGCGCAACGACAAGGAGTAAAACGCAACAAAACATTCTAACACAAACACCCCGTACATCCAACTGCCACTGAGCGCGCCTACTTGCTCAATCGCAGACAGTAACGGGACTCAATTTTATCTTCCTTTCCCTCTTAAGAATCACTCATACATACTTGCCAAACTACTAGGTGCGCTCAATGGCGGTTGGATGTACGGGGTGTTTGCGTTCGAATGTTTTGTTTCATTTTTACTCCTATTCCCTCGATATGTCGTCTCACTCTGGCTTCCCTCATGTCTCTTTCTCTACACTTTTATTCCCACCCTTTTAATCCCCCCTCACCCCCCATCCCTTGTGAGCTACCGCTGAGGTGTCGCATCCTGATGCAGACAGTTTCGGGGCTCACTTTCCTCTTCTTTTCCATCTTACACATCAGCAATCCCCCCCCCCCCCCCAACCTCTAAGTGCTAAATATGTGGCACAAAAAGCAGGAAATGGACTCAATGAAAGGGTGAAAAATAATAATCATAATAGAAACGAAGATCAACACGCGCCTCAAAAAGCCCCATTCACTCCTCTTTCACATTTTCACGAGAAAATGAAGGTACACACATGGAGAACAATTTTTGTTATAGGTAGGCTTGCCTGAGCAGAACCACTGTCGTGCGCCTTGGTTACACATTCGACACGCCTCGTCCTGTGCGGAGGTGGGTGGGAAACCAAGGGTGCACTTGAAAATGCAATGCTCGTGGGTTGGTGTCGCCATCTGACGGCAGGCTCACGCGAGCGCGCCTTGCTTTCGAATTTCCCGCGCTCGAACCTCTCGCGTTTACATCATGGGCTAGTCCCCCCCCCCCCCCCCTCTCGCGTGGGCGGCGAAGCCAGCCTCCCTAGAGTGACCACCTCTGCCGGCGAAATGGAAACACTTGTTGCGTAGCTGTCCGTCCAAGTAAAGCTTTCACAACTGCAGTGTTCGCAGCACCAGTACAGTACATGAGTGCCACTTCTATCAAGTGCAGCTTCCCTCAGCACGCTGCATGGGCAGCGCTTATTGTGTACTTGCTTCTGACTTGCGCAGAAATTCTGTTTAAACATCCCCTTCCACTTTTCTTTCTTTTTTTTTTTGTATTTTGCAGCTCGGCAGCGCCAGGTGTGAAAAAAAAAAAACAAACAAAAATTATTAGGCGTGACAATGTACACAATGTGTTATTGAATGGGGCACTTCTGAGTGCACAGCGGGCGCGGTAAACACGACCAACCTGTCACAATCAATTTTTTCATTTGTAAGTACACATCCCTTCTTCGTCTGGGTGCCCCACGGTAGAACATAGTGCGTTTTTATTTATTTTGACACAACGTGACGCGATCGTGTAGTGGGCATTCCAAAGAAAAAAGCGAGTTCGTGCTTCCTGAGCATAGTCGTGTCTCCAAGAATGCAGTGACCAGGGTAGAACGCTGCGCTCGGCTTCTTCCTTCGCGCGATAAGGTAACTAGGCGACGTTCGCTTGACGGGCCCGTTTTAGCAGCTTGGCTTGCAGGAAGGAGAGGAAGAACTCGCAGATGCGGCGATTGATTCGTGCATGCAGACCCAGGAGAAAGACGACGACGCGAACGAAATGCGGTGAACGTGACAAGTACCCAGCGCGATCAAGCTACTACTACACGAGGTGCTGCTCACCTGAGCGATGACGCAATGATATTGCAAAGAGGGACGGACGGGTATGGCGAACCGCTGGGATCACACTGCCGAAGCATCAAGTGGGTAGCCCTGAAGAGGGCTGTTGTGTTCTCGTTGGCTGGCTGCAGGCGACGCCGCTGGCTTCTTAGCCTCCGAATCCGTACAGGGTGCGGCCCTGACGCTTGAGGGCGTACACGACGTCCATGGCTGTCACGGTCTTCCTTTTGGCGTGCTCGGTGTAAGTGACGGCATCGCGGATCACGTTCTCGAGGAACACCTTGAGAACGCCGCGAGTTTCCTCGTAGATGAGGCCAGAGATGCGCTTGACACCGCCACGGCGCGCCAGACGACGGATGGCCGGCTTGGTTATGCCCTGGATGTTGTCACGCAACACCTTTCGATGACGCTTGGCGCCACCCTTCCCCAGCCCTTTGCCACCTTTGCCACGGCCAGACATGACGGCTTCCGAAGTTTCTGCTTCTGCTTCGAAACGCGCCCGGAAAGCGAATGTGTGTGTGTGTTGGTGGTTCGTGGAAGAATGAGACGCCTAATTTCTGCAGCCCATTAGGGAGCACGGCGCAGCGTCTTAGGGGGGGGGGGGGAGTGGGAGAAAAGTGGATAGGAGTGTAGGTGTTAGAGGTGTAGTGGCCAGGCGAACATCAGCACAGATGGCAGGCCGGCAGCAAGGGCGGGGGTGGCAGGGGTCCCGGTCTCAGCGGTAGGCCGCGATTCCCGTCTCGTCGAGGAACACCACCAGGCTCCGCAGCGCTGGCAGATGAGGACGAGACGGGAAGATGAAGTGTTCCAGTGTGGAGGCAGGAAGGCCCTGTCTCCTGTAGGCTGTGGTGAGCCTCGAACGTTCCTGTGCCAGGCCAGGACAGGCACAGAGGAGATGTTCGAGGGTCTCGGGATCGCCGCAGCGGTCGCAGGCCGGGGAGGTGCAGCGGCCCTTGGCGTGGCGGCGGGCCGCGGTCCACACGCAGCCGGTCCGTAGTCGCAGCAGGGTGGCTCTTTCCCTCCTGGTTAGGCCCTTCTCTGGTAGAAGCTTCGGTCCCCGTCCGCTGGCCACCCGCTGGTCTGGGTGGACTGTGATGAGAAGCTTCTTAAGACGAGCCTGCGTAAAGTCCCTGGCCGCCACGGCCCGGGTGATGGGGGTGCCAGGCTGATGGGCTGCCTTAGCCAGTGTGTCCGCCTCCTCATTGCCAGCTATGCCCACGTGGGAGGGCAGCCAGTGGAAGGAGACGGACGTCCCTGACGTCGTGAGCGCCCGGAACTTAGAAGCCAGGAGGCTGCCATTGAGCCCGCCCCGGCGATGGTTGGACAGGGTCTGCAGGGCTGCTCTGCTGTCGCACACTACTGCAACCGGCTCAGCAGGGGGGTCTTCAGCCAGGAGGTCCGCTGCCAGGTGGAGTCCCGCCAGCTCCGCAGCCGTGGAGCTCGCTGGGAAGGGAAGCTGGCATTGCCTGCTGCTGGCCCTGGAAGGGATGACACACGCTGCTGCCGCAGTCCCGTCCGCCAGGACGGATCCATCGGTGAAAACCTGCAGCCGCCCCGCCAGCTGTTCCTGGAGCTTGCAGGTGGCAGCCTGCTGCAATGCGGCCGCAGGTGTTCGATGTTTGGCTGCGCCGTCCAAGAAGAGGTGGACCTCTGGCGGCCGGTGGTGTGGCGGTGGTGAGGCTACCGGGACTGGCGGATCCGGGACCATCTCGTGATACAGCTGGCATAGTCCTCCCATCCGTGACTGGGGCTGGTTGCGGAGACGCTCCAGGAGGGCCCTGCCGTCGGCGGCCCGGTGCAGGCGGTCTATGTGCCCCAGCGCGCGTTGAAGCATGCGGAGTGACAGGGGCCACTCACCTGCCTCGGCAAGAGTTGCTGCCACGGGGGAGCACTTGGGCAGCCCCAGGATGGTTCGAAGTGCTTTCCGGTGTAGTCCCTCCAGCAGGTCCCTCCTGGCCGGCGACAGGGTCACCAGTGGGAGGCCGTACAGTAGCACTGAGGACGCCGCAGCCTGGTTGAGCCGCAGAGCCCACTTGGCCGAGCAGCCGCGACCTCGCTGCTGCAGCTTGGTGATGGCCCCCTGGACTCGTTTCACCCTTGTGGCAGCAGCCTTGGCAGCAGGGATCCACGTGAGCCTGTGGTCCACGGTGAGCCCCAGGTACTTCACCGTCCGCCTCCAGGGTAGGTTGCGGTTGCCGACCTTCAGCCGTCTCACGTAGGTTCGTCCCGCAGCCAGTGGATGTATCAGCAGGGCCTCGGTCTTGGTGGCAGAGACCTTGAGCCCGATGCCTCCGAGGTAGGTGATCACCGCATCCAGGGCCGCCTGCAGTGACCTCCGGATGGCAGGGATGGACTGCCGTGGTCCCCGAGCCCAGAGTGCCACGTCGTCGGCGTACACCGAACAGCGGGCTGGGAACCTGGTGTCTGTCGGGAGGGAAGCTGGAAGTCCCGCCAGCGCCAAGTTGAACAGGAAGGGGCTCAGCACAGAGCCCTGTGGTACACCTGCAGTGATGTCCCTGGGTTGGCTGGTCTCCTTTCCGACTCTGACGCGGAAGGTCCTCCCGGACAGGAAGGCAGTCACAAAGCCTCGGAGGCATCCGCTGATGCCAAGTCGGTCGAGGGCCGCCTCGATGACCACATGTGGGAGCCCGTCGAATGCGTTCTCTACATCCAGCAGCAGCAGCATGGCCACGTCCCCGCTGTTCCTTGCGTCCTCGAGGGTGGCAACGACGTCTGAGATGGAGTCTGCTGTGCACCGGTGCCGCCTGAAACCCGTCTGCTGCTCCGGGAAGAAGCCCAGCTGGTCGGCGATCCACTCCAGTCTCTCTAGGGCCACCCTCTCCATCACCTTGCATGGTGCAGAGGTCAGAGAAACTGGCCTGTATGAGGAGAGGGCCGTGGCTTTCTTCCCGGGTTTCAGGATTGGCGCCACCACTGCAGTTCGCCAGGATTCCGGCAGGGTCCCAGCGCTCCAGATGTCGTTGTAAAGCTCCAGGAGGCGTTGTCGACCAGTCCCATCCAGGTTTCGGAGCATTTGGAACGTGATGCCATCTGCACCTGGAGCACTCCGCCTCCTGGATCCCTCGAGGGCAGCCACCAGCTCGTGCATTGCAATGGGCTCGCTGCAAAGCTCATGTACCTGAGCAGCCACCCATCCAGGATGGTGGCAAGAGGCAGGGCATGGTAGGGCAGCAGGTGGAGGTGCAGCAGGCAGTTGGGCGACATCCCTGGCAGCGAACTGGTCAGCGAGCTGTTCGGCCAAGTCTGCAGCCTGGATGGAAAAGTGCACAGCCAGTGACAGCACCTGATTGAAGGCCCGGGGCACCGTCAGCAGGCTCTTCAGCAGGCGCCAGGCTCGTGTCCCATCTCGTGCGTCGTTGATGGAGACGCAGACGCCGATCCAGCCCTGGTTCCTGCGTCTGCGTGCATGGCGTCTGCAGACGGCGTCGACCCTCCGGAACGCTGTCCAGAGCGCCGGTTCGCCTCTTTTCAGAGCCTGCCGCTCTGCTCGCCGCCGCGCCGCTCTCAAGGCCAGGTGTGGGATGTCTGGCACAGGCTGCCCCTGCTGGACCCTGGTGATGACGGTTGCCGCCTTTGCGTTGTCGGCCACCAGTTGTAGGAGGTCCCTGTCACTCGTGTCCTGCCTGAATAGCTGCCGGTAGACTTGCCAGTCCACCACGCTGTACTGCCGGTCCCGGGGGGCCCTGCCTCGGAAGGGGGTGAGCAGGATGGGCAGGTGGTCCGAGCCCCATGTGTCCGGGAATGGTGACCAGGCGTACCGGCACCCTTCCGTGGCCACGCTGAGATCGATGGCAGTGCTGGAGGCCCGGCGCCCACGACGAAGGAAGGTGTCGGACCCGGTGTTGAGGATGGTGAGGCCCAGCTGCTGTAGCATGTCCCGCACCTCCCTGCCTCGCGGGTCCATCCTCCGGCTGCCCCAGTCCGGGTGATGTGCATTGACATCGCCGCAGAGCAGGAACTCCTTCCCCAACCGATGCACGAGTTGTCGGAGGCATCTGGGGTCCCAGGGCTGCTGCGGCCGGATATACACACTGGCCACAGTGGTGTCCCTCTCCTCGAGGCGTATGCGGACAGCACAACACTCGAAGGGACCACCGACCAGATCAGCCACAGGCACCTCTGCTTGGAGAAGCTCCCGCTTCACGTACACGGCGCAGCGAGCAGGTCCCTGCTGGTGGCTGTCGTCCAGGCAGGGGGCAGCACTGCAGGTCGTCAGAGTGCAGCCAGTGCGGCTGCTGTAGCCCATGTAGCCAGGCAGTCGCAGATCCTCTGCCCGGGCGTACACCTCCTGGAATGCGAGGACGTCGTAGTTGCTGCACAGGAGGTGCTCCGCCAGGTCAGCACTCCGCCGCCCTAGCCAGTTGGCATTCCACTGGAGAATGCTCGGGCGGCAACATCGACTCGACCCAAGGGAAGAATCAGCCATGGTGGGGCGTTTGTTGTTGCAAGGCCCCTGCCTGCAGGCAGATGGCACGGGCGGGGTGACCTTCTGGGAGGGCATTTCCCAAGGCCTGCAAGGTTAGCAGCAGGGTTGATACAATCTGGGTCACGGGATCTACAGCAGGTAGGGCCACGGCCACAGCAGGGAGTGCTGTGTGGGGAGCAGCTATAGCTGTGGGAGCGGCAGTGGCAGGCGGGGGCGCTGAGGTACCCTCGGCAGCAGGCGGCATCCCTGGGGCAACAGTCGTGACTGTTGGGGCGGCAGAGGTAGCAGGCAGAGTTGCTGGGGCAGTGGCACGGAGGGGCTGCAGTCCTTGTGGCGGCTGACGATGGCGATTGCCTGATGCGGCAGGAGAGCTGGTAGGTGGGGGGGCGGGTGGAGTGCGCCCCTTCAAAACGCTCGCAAAAGTGCGGGCCTCCTTGTCCTCCTCCCGCACCGCTGCTGCCACAGCACGCCTGGATAGTAAGGTGGTGGAGGATGCCATGATGGTGGCAACTCGCCGTTGCTCTTGCCACCGTGGGCAGTCCGGTGTGTTGGCAGGGTGTGGGCCACCACAGTTCACACACCGTGGCCGTGCCTGCGGGCAGTCCTGCAACTCGGGGTGGGCCCGGCCACAGCGAATACAGGCTCCGGGCCAGCTGCAGCTTTCCTTCACATGGCCGAACCGGCCGCACTGTAGGCATTGCGTGGGACGGGGCCTGGCTGGCCGCACCGGGAAGCGCACCAGGAAGAGGGTGACGTGCTCAGGGGGCACAGGGCTGGCAAAGCGTATCGTGATGGTACGGCCCTCTCTGGTGGCAGCAAGTATTGGTACAGAGGACTTGAGTCCGGGCAGCAGGCTCTCATCTGTAGGCTCACCGTCAACGCCGTGCAGGAAGCCGGTGCTTGTGTGTCGGTCGGCAGGCTTCCGCGCGCTCACTGGGATCCCGTGCAGCTCCTTGATGGTCAGGAGCTGTTCCAGGCACTCTTGCGTTGCAGCGTCCGCCGCCACGATGTTGCGCCTGTGATTGACACGAATCGCGGCAACGCCAGGCCGCGGGAAGAGTGCCCGGGCGAGAGTGAGGCGCGGGATCCCGCTGAAGGTGCCTCCAGCTGCGGCGGGCCGGTACAGCACCGTTCCCACCACCGCGGGGTTCACCGGCAGAACAGCAGCGGTCAGCCTTCTGTCACGTCGTAGTGCAGCTTTGGACTTGACCACCTGGAAGGCCACCTCGTCCTCTGGCTGGCTCGCCGGGACGCTGGTGGTTGCAGGAGTCTCTGCCAGTGGTCTCGCTGTGGTGACAGGGCCAGCGGGTGCAGCACGTAGTCCCCCGGAAGAAGAGATGGCAGCAGAAGTGCCCGCGGGTGCAGCAGGTGTGTGCTGCTTGCGGGCTGACTTCTTGCCCTTCTTCTTCTTCTTGCGAGGGGCCGGTGTGTCTCCCGCTGTGGTACTTTTCAGAAAGGCCGCCGCAGTCCCAGGGGTGGGCTGCCTGCGGTCTTCCTGCCTGCTGGATTCCGCCGAGGCATCGGGCACCTCGTCCATGTGCTCCTCGTCACTGGAGAGAGCGTCAGGAAGGGCCGCCGGCGTATCAACTGCTGTGGCACCATCACTGTGGCCCGCCGGGACTGTCCCCTTCTGCTCGGGGATGTCACTCCTCTCGGAAGGCTCGAGTGTGACCGGAGAGGTGACCGGCTGTTTCCGCGGGCCGTCCTCCTCGTCATCACTGCTGAACTGCTCCCGGCCGCGCTTCCTGGTGGCCGAGGAGTCCATCCCCTCCTCTTCGTCATCGGTCGGGGGCAGCGCGACAACGCTGTGCACCTCCATGGTGCTGGCACGTTCAGGCGCGGCAGGGTCGTCCGTTGGAGGCAGCGAGGAGACTGCAGCAGCGTCCGAGGCGCTGCTGCCTCGCGGGAAGGTCGGCAGTGGGCGGTCCCAAGGCTTGGGTGGATTGGCTTGCAGCCACTTATCAACTTGGCGTTGAATGCTGTCGGTCGCGGCGCCACCAAGCAGCAGGGAGTGCGCCTCGGCACGACAGGTCGTGAGGCTGTTCGATCGGCGATGACCCGGACGGGGGGGGCGCGTAGTGGGCGCCGCGAAGTCCGGGTCAGCGGCCGGGGCGCACTGTGCTGATGTAGGTTTAGTCGCTGGTAGCGGCGCTGTAGCAACTGCGTTGGCCATGGTTTCCCTGGAAGGCCGGTACGCGACGTCGTCCATGGTCGGTTGTGGAGTGCAGAGAAGGCTCGGACAGGCGAAGACCTCTCACAGGCACATTCACTCACACACACACAAGCACGAGGAATGTCAGCGCAAGGTTCCGGTAAAAAAAAAAAAAAAAAAAAAAAAAAAAAAAAAAAACGCCGGAGTAGAGCGGGAGCGAAGGGAAGCGCCACGGGGTCACAAAATAAAAGTGAAAAAGAAACAATCAAACAAAAAAGGATATGGCACTTCAGAGTCAACCGCGCGTACTTCGGGAAAGGCGCGAGTGTTCGCGATAAGTCACACACACGCTATACACACTGCGGGAAAGGTGCGAGTGTTCGCGATAAGTCACACACACGCGATACACACTGACACTCAGCTACGCGAAGTAGCTGTTCCCTGACAGCGATGATAATAAAATAACAGCTAAAAATAAAAGGGGGCTGTCAGGGAGAAAAACGAAGTGCTGTTACGTTAAGCGCACTAAGCTAGGAACCCGCGCCTAAGGTACACGCGAAGCACCGTGTCCCCGCGCCACATACACACGCCGATCAACCGCATAAACACACGGTAAAAGAGAGAAAACTCACGGAACGGCGGTGGCAAGCAGGGGGGGCACAGGCAGGTAGCCCAAGGGCAGGCAGTCCAAGTAGTTGGAGAGCGCACGAGTCCGTCACGCGCGTGCCGCCACAGCGGCTGGACGGCCGAGCACGGGTGCCGTACTCCTGGGGAGCGCGCGCGGCGCGCGAACCGCTCGTGTCGAATGCTCGACACGATCGAGTCGCGGTGTCGGCGCCGGCCCGCGAGACTGAGGAGGAAGGCGAACGGCGCACGCCGGTTGGTCGGCGGCCAGCTCGTCTCTCTCTCCCTCTTTTCTTCGCGAGGAGCGCGTTGGCCGCGCAGGTTGCTGCACTGACTATTTTTCTGCACTACAAGATTGAATATACACGGCAAACATGCTTTCGTTTGTTTGTTTGTTTTTAATTCTTTTCTCGTTACTGTTGCTAAGTTTCTTGCCCATTCATTCACGCACCCTTCACTGCTGCAAAATGGCGTATCAGTCGTATCAGCTGCCCCAGCGGCAAGGAGACATCAAACCGAGTAAGCGACAATTCATGTACGCGTACGTACAAGCCCAGCGGATACAACGCGTTCGCTAAAAAACGTTTCATCGTGTCCACTGAACATGACACACGCAATATTTGTCAAAACTCACAGCTGCAACAGCTCACCTGTGTGCCGCACGTAAATAAACTGCACACTTAACACTTTGCGACTACTCGTCCCCGGCGTGTGCCCCCCCCCCTCTTTTTTTTTTTCTTTTCTATGTTCTCGCTTTCTCTCTAATCACATCAATGCCTCATTTGCACGCACGAAACCCGTTTCACGGCGTCACTTTGACGCCATCCTTGTCGCCAAACCAAGGGACTAACACACGCGGTCCGGGCACGGCCTCATGGCCGGAAATTTCTAAACAAAGCGTGCTCGCGTTGTTGTGGACGCCGGCACGTGAAATTCGGCAAAGTAACAGCACCTTTGGCTGGCTACGCGTGTCTCAAATTTTACTGTGGCAGCTCCACTACATATCGCGATACGGCAGTTTCACCGAAGCCACGCAACGCGACCGCGCTCATTTCAGCATTCACGGGGACGGCAGAGAGTGAGAGCGCACCTCCTCTCGGGCGCGCCTCTCCTCCCGTAAACACGGACTGTCAAGCGGTCCGGTCGCAGCGAAGTTTCCCCATCTCCTTGCGGGGTGGTTCAACACCTGCCCGTTTCAAGTGCACGGTTGCACTGTGAGGAACCCTGCAAGGGTCACGCAATTACAGGCAAAACAGCCCTAACTCTAAAGCGCCTTACATAGGACGAGATTGGAGCGTAAAATGCACCACCCTTTATGCATTCTTTCTTCTTTACAGCGTTGGAAGAGTGTTCGTTCGCTGCATGTTTTACGCATGCGTACTTTCGCTTACATAATACCTTCGGAGGCTGACAACCTGTTAAGTAATCTATCAACGACTATCCGGACGGCATCAGCTGTGCAAAGAAGATTTGCAGTTGGCCTTCCAGAGCCGTCCAGAGCACACAAAGTAGGTCTACACATCGTGGCAACCAATATTTCGAAAAAAGTGAATTGCGTAGTATTATAAAGAATACAACTTTCAGAATGAGCAAAACTGCTTGGTTTGACCAAAGTACAAAGAGGTGCGATTTATACCACATCGATCCATTTATTGAATTAAAAATTACGCTGGCATTAGATAGAATATCGGAAACTCTAATTGACCGATTGAGGCTAGGCACGGCATACACAAAAACATTTGTTTTTTTTTTTTCTTTGCACAGACACGGCAGAGCTGAAAGTCCCGAATGCGAATGCGGATTGATAGATGAAGACGTATGTCACCTTCTCGTAGACTGTCCACATCACGAGACGCCGTCTTAAGTCCGAACAGTTGGCATTAGACCGCAGACCGTTTAACATGAAGAAACTTCTGGGTCCGTGGCCTACTCGAGTTTTACAGTCGCACGCTTTAAAAGCATCAACACGTTCTTTACAAGACAGCGGGATTGCTGATAAGTATTAAGAAATAACGAACTTTCATTTGTAACAAATGTACTTATTATGTACAGTATCACGTGACTCTCATCATGTGTGTGTTGTGAAATGAATGACGTGTCGACAATTATGTACACACGAGCGAATGCATCTTTATACGGACCAGACGTGTGCTCTACTGTTTTGTGCTGGTGGACCGAATATTATCGAGGGACATTATATCAGAGACTTCATTCATTGACTTTCGAACATTTACTTACCATTGTGTTCTGATATGTGCGTATAAGTGTAAGTGTGTCTTTGCATATCTCTGCCCGAGTTTTCTACTTTCCATGCACTGCTTTGTACGTTTTGCTTCAAGATACGTGTTCAAGTTTAACTCAACGGCCAAGGAGTAGCCGGCGCCATAATGGTGCGCCGACATCTCCTTACATATCATATCAATAAGAAAAAAAGATGCGCGCCAATGCCCATCTATTGTATTCCCTTCTCACGTGCCCCAATACCAAACTGCGCGTGCCATTTCTGTGGTGCAAGTGTGTTTAAGTAGTCGCAGTTTCATCTTTCACAATCATGAGGGTTCCCATATTGAAAGTATTCCTTCCCCGAACTTGTGGCAGGGACGCACGATGCGAAATTACAAAATGATCGCGCTTGAAAGCTTCATACAAATGCACTGTCGACCCGCCGAACATAGTCAGTAATCTAAAACAAAGCGGAAATAAACGGTGCGTCCGCTCATTCATTTAAGGTAAGTTTCCCACCACATTCCGAATGGAACGTACCACTCATTTGTGCCTAGCACAGGCGCATTTGTTCTTTCGAAGAGAACACAGTGTTCCGCTACACCGTGTGATTATGTAAACGTCAAGCCGAGCAGTGTCGTTTGCTGGCCGGCCTGGCTATGTTTCTTTCGGCGACGCGCAAACGGAGCACTCGGTGCGAAAACGGGAAATGCCCATACCTCGTGTCGACCGCCTTTCTTTACTGGATTTCGTACTTCTTTGTGCACTATATAAATCACCTGCGTGGTACCCCTGTCATGCGTACGCACAGTTTTGTTTTTTCCTTCACTCGGGCTGTCGATACTTTGCTTTCGGACAATAATTAGCATGCAGTCCGCCGCCACGCTTTTCTGCTTCTACAGCTATTGTCACATGCGTCTATATATTTCTCCCCTATCTTTTCTTGCATCAATGCTTCCGCACATTTTTCACCGCGCCACGCACTTTAAGCTACATTCACTCCTCCTACAGTCTCGAAACGGGCCTGCCCTGCGCTCTCAAGAAATAAATGCCCCAATTTCGTAAACAAATGAATGGCGTGGCAGAGAAGGAACTCTGCGCTGTCTGATGAATGTGGCTGTACCCTTCACATCGGGCGGCAGCTATCACCACCTAGCCATAATGCTGACCTAACAAACAGCTACATTTATCTTGTTTTTTTTCTCTCTTTAAATAGTGAAGTATAGGACCGCGGTGCTTTGCAGTGAATGGTTTAGTTTTCACTCTTGCCTTGACTTTAGCCACCAATAAGATAACCACCTTCTAGTTAATTCTACCCGCCTAAAGTCTATTTTGCCCTCCCCCGTCTCTAAACCCCGGTGCTTTTGAAAAACTCTGCGCCATCATTCTAAACTATAAGGTGAAGCCCTTTACATAGCATTATCAAGTGTTCGGCAGTTTCCTTCTCTCCGCATGCACTGCATACCGTGTATACCCCTTCATATTTGGCCCGACATGTCGGAGTTGCTCGGGCAAGCGCTGACGCGAGTTTCCTATTCTATCATTTCCCAAGAGCTGAACACACTCGAGTTCATGTTACCTTTTTTTGAGAGAAGCGGCCACCTTCCCCCTGTTTTTTTTTTTTTTTTTTTAATTACCACGCTCCTGGTTTTGTTTTCCCTCCATTACCGTACTTGTGGCACTTTTCTCCGCGCACTCGGTCTTCTCTAATTTACCTGTTCAACCTCCCCGAGCACACACGTCGAGCGCGGCACACCAACGCTCCTGCTAGCGGTGTTCAACAGAGAGAAGAGGATGGATTCGGAGCCGAATCTCTCAGAACAACCCCTATGCCGACGCAGACAATTTGGGTGGCTCTGAGAAGAGCCGTTGATTTGTCGTTGCTCGCTGTGGCCCACGACGCACGCCTACTTGGAGCTGGTGTACTTGGTGACGGCTTTTGTACCCTCGGACACCGCGTGCTTGGCCAGCTCTCCGGGCAGCAGCAGGCGCACCGCGGTCTGGATCTCCCGGCTCGTGATGGTCGAGCGCTTGTTGTAGTGAGCAAGGCGTGACGACTCGGCGGCGATACGCTCGAAGATGTCGTTCACGAAGCTGTTCATGATGGACATGGCCTTGCTGGAGACACCAGTGTCGGGGTGCACCTGCTTCAGCACCTTATAGATGTAGATGGAGAAGCTCTCCTTCCTGCGGCGCTTCTTCTTCTTCTTGTCCGTGGCGCGCACATTCTTCTGCGCCTTGCCGGCCTTCTTGACGGCTTTGCCAGACGGTTGGGGAGGCATGATTTCACACAACACGCACGCGAGACCAGAGTCGAATGCGCGTGTCCCCCCGTCTCGCCGCGCTTAAATATGAGCGAGGGGTGTTGACGAGATCAGCACAACGCGCGCGCCCCATTGGTTCGCACGGCTTCTCTCTCTCACACTCTCATCCGTTCCCCGCGAGCGGCGGCGCGCGATGGTGGCAACGGAAACCATTCGAGCACGGCTCTCATCTCAGAAGGCAGCAGCTTTCTTGTTTTCGGCAACCGGCGTCGTTGGAGGTGTTGGTTGGTTCGAGTAGGAGGAGACCCGCTGTTCGCATGCGGTGACCCGGCGGACTCCTGCACAGGTTTTCGTCGGTTTTGGTGAGGTTTCTTGTCCCCTTTTCTCTGCCCTTTTTTTTTTTTTTTTTTTCTTTTTTTCAGGTTAGGCTAGCTCCTAACTGACTTGGTAGCCTCGTGGTGGTGGTACCACGATGACTACCAGTCTGCTCTCGCAGATTAGGCCGCGGGTGCACTACGCACGCGTGCCTAAGGGCGTCGGCAGTGCCGACATTTGCAAAGAGCTCGTGAAGCGCTTCACGCCCAGTGAGCTGACGTGTGTTCAGGATTATGGCTTAGGGAAGTTTGAGGTGACATTCGCGAATGACGAGGCGAATCGGCGGTTTTTAGACGATCCCGTCCTCGCCATTCGCGATGCGAGGATCAGGTTTCAGTACCGAGGTGTTCGGGTCAAGGTGGTGCGCATCATTGGCTTCCCGGCGGACGCGGATAAGCGCATCATAGTACAACTGTTGGAGAGGTTTGGAAAGGTTTTGGAAGTGGCGCGAGAGGAATCACCGTATCTGCCGGGGGTCTCGACCGGCGTCCTCATGATCAAAATGGAGATGCACAAGAGTGTCCCCAACCTGCTCGAGGTGAGGGACGTCATCGTCCAGTTTGAGTATGAGGGCGTCGCGCGGGTTTGCCGGCGCTGCTACAAGACTGGACACCATGCGGCGAAGTGCACTGTGCCACAGTGTGTGCGCTGTGGGGCTTTTGGTCACGACCAGTGCGCGGTAAAATGCAGGCACTGCGGCGGCGATCATGGCCCCTCACAGTGCAAGGCGCGGACGAATTCGTCGGCCGCCCCGCCTGTAGCCTCTTCTTCTTCCCAGGAGCAGGTGAGCGGCGTTGCGGAGGATCGGGAGGCTGCTCCGGGGGACGCCGAGGGCTCGACCCAGCCACAGCCGGAGCCCATTAGCGAACGGGCTCCAGGAGGGGAAGAGCAGGAGGCGGGGTCGGAATTAGCTGAGGCCCCCACCCTCTCTGCTGCCGCCGAGCCGTCGCCGGCCTCGCCTGCCGGTGCGCCCGGGACCAGCCCTGCTGACGCGCCTGCTGCCGAGGAGACACAGGAACCCATGAGCTGGACGGACGCTGTTCGGGGCAAGAAGCGGCGCGCCAACCGATCACCAGGGCCCTCCAAGGAGAGGCTGGCGGCGGCTCCGAGCGGCGGCCCCGGCAGCCCTAAGGACGACCTCCCGGTTCCGAAGCGAGCCGCAGCGACAGAGTCCGACGAGGAGTCCACCTCGTCGACTGTCACGGACGGTACCACGGGTGAGTTGAACAACAGTTCTTCTTGCCCTAACTGTGGACCAGGCAATTGCGAGTGTTCGTTAATGTCTAACACAGTGTACTCGTCCACGAACGAGGATTCCCTCTCCGAGGGGGACTCTCGTTCGTAGGTTTTATATTAGGTAGCTTTTCAGCAGCTGATACCTTCGAGTATCTGCTGTTATCTTCTCTTCTGTGATTTTCTTTTCGCTTCTTGCCTATTCTAGAGTCTGTCTTCTCTCCTATCTTTCATCATGGCTTCTTCTCTAACTATTGCTACCTTTAATTGTCGGGGTATTACTAGAGCAGCGAAACAAGCTGAGGTCATTCATTTAGCTCGGTCTCGAAAAATAGACATTCTCCTTTTGCAGGAAACTTTTGTGTCTAAATTGCAACAGATTAAGAACTTTGACAGAACGTTTGGCACCAAATCCTACTGGAATTATGGGGGCGCACATTGCCGGGGAGTTGCTGTCATTTTAATGCCACGATTCACCGGTTCTGTGCTACGCTACGCCAGGGATTCGGACGGCCGTGTTCTGTCAGTGGATCTTGACTCTGGCGTTAGAATTGTGAATGTGTATGCTCCAGCAAAGCGCGGACAGCAGAAAGATTTCTTTAATTCCCTAGATTCTTATCTAGTTGGCCCTTCCCGTGTCATTTTAGTAGGCGATTTCAACTGTGTTTTAGAAAAAGCGGATCGCGTTTCCCTCAAAGGAACTCCAAAGTTTAGAGACGGAAACGGCGAGCTAGAGTTGCGGGAGCTTGTTAAAGAGCTGGGGCTTGTCGATGCTTGGCGGTCCCTCCGTCCTCTCCAGTCAGGCATGACTTGGACGGGGAGGGGGAGCCGCTCGAGGATCGATCGTTTTTATGTCTCGCCCTCGCTTGCTCCTAGCATGCACTCTAGCTGGCTGTGTTCTTCCGCGTTGAGTGACCATAGCCTTCTTGCACTGAGATTTGCCGACTCTAGTTTGGTGCCATGGGGCAAGCGACCGTGGCGTTTAAATCCACGGCTCCTTAAAGATAAGGACGCCACAAAAGATGTGGCGACCTATCTCATCGGTTCACTCCTTGGCGACCAAAACTTAGGCGGTAGCGATTGGGACACGGTGAAGGCCGGAGTCGCGGAGCGCTTTCGGGATTGGGGCAAGAGGCGGGCGCGGGAGGAGCGCGCCGAGATCAAAGCGGTCTCTGACGCGATCCTCCTGCTCTCAAAGCCATTGTCCTGCGGCCTGGGGGTAACCGCGGCTCTTACTTCACTGCGCAAAGAATATAGAGTCCTGCTCCAGCGACGCTGGGACCGCTTGCGGGCCACAGCACGCGCAGAGCAGTGGGAAATGGAGGCTTGGTGCAGCAGAAATGTCCTTCGCAGACACTTGGCTAGGAAGAGCTCAGCGATAACCTCTTTGGTCGATCCTAACACAGGCGGCTTAGTGGAAACGCAGGACGAAGTATTAGAGGTGGCAAGACAGTTCTACAAGAACCTTTACGCCGAACCACCTCCCACTCCGTACTCGTTTCCTTTCACCAAAACTTACGAGGACTTTGATATTTGTGACACTCCCTTCGTCGAAGAGGAGGTGTTTGCAGCCCTTAAATCCATGAAGCATAATCGCAGCCCAGGTTCAGATGGTTTGACAGTCGAGTTTTATGTCAAGTTTTGGAGAGTTTTGGGGGGGCCTTTTACCACATTGGCAAACAGGCTTCTCCGTGAGGGGACCCTGTCAGCAACTCAAAGAGAGGGGCGGATCACTCTCCTGTGCAAGGATGAGACGAGACGCACCGACCTGAGAGCCTGGCGGCCCATCACCCTCTTGAACTGTGATTACAAGCTCATAGCTAAGTGCCTGTCCGTTCGACTCACTCCAGTGCTCAGTACTGTTTTGGGTCCGTACCAGGCGTGTTGTGTCCAAAATAGGTCGTGCCAACTTCATGGTTTCGCTATCAGGGACCTCATAGAATGGTCGAATTCTCGCAACCTAAGTGGAATCCTTTGTTCTTTTGATCAAGAAAAGGCTTTTGATATTATCAGTCACAAGTACATCTTCAAAGTTTTAAAGCAGGCGGGCTTCAGTTCAAAGTTCATCAGCATGGTCAGGGCTCTCTACTTTCGTCCTAGTTCTGCTGTTGTCATACAAGATCGCGTCTCGGAGTCGTTCGGTGTGTGCCGTGGAGTCCGACAGGGTGACCCACTGTCGCCCGCTCTCTACGTGCTCGCATTCGAGCCGCTCTTGCAGAGGCTTTCTAAAGACACCAGCATAGGTAGATTTCCCCTTCCGCCAGGTTCCCCCCCTGTGGCAATGTTTGCCTATGCAGATGACCTCTCTATCGTCGTCCCGGACGAGGCAACTGTTTGCACCGTCTTGGACGTTGTGGAGGGGTACTGCTCGGCGAGCGGCGCCAGAATAAATAAGTCAAAGAGCGCAGTCATGTATCTGAACTGTGCTCCCTCCAGTCCACGTCCTGTACATGGGCTCCCCATAAAGAAACGCCTACGTATATTAGGTTTCCATTTCGAGCCAGATGGCCTGACTACCGAAAACTGGCGGTTAGCAAGGCAAAAGCTTACTGATAGGATTGAGGAACTCGGTGCCTTGTCTTGTCCGCTTACAGCCAGGGCCACGATAATTCAATCACTGTTGTTCAGTTTCCTCACGTACATAGGTTCGGTTATGCCAGTTAAACCCCACACCAAAGTTATCTTGGAAAAGAAAGTTTTCAAATTCTTTTGGGGTCGTGCCGCTCCTTTTGTGGCGCGCCCCGTGTTGAAGTTGCGCAGGGACGAAGGAGGATTAGGTATTCCCGACCTTAGCGTTGTGACCACGGCATTACATGTTAAATGGACACGGGTAGCTCTTGAGTCAGATATGCTCCTTACTAGAAGCTTTGCGTCTTATTTCCTGAGTACCAGGCTGAGGTTGTTCTCGCCTGGGGCATTTTCGAATTCCGTGCCTCGGGCGGGAACGCCTTCTGCCTTCTATGCAGGGGCCGCTTCTACTTTGGCCCGTCTCCAAGAGGTCGACCCCGAGATAGATTTAGATTCAATCGAACTCCGCGAGTTAGTCGATAGACTCGCTCCGGAGTTACCCGAATGCTACAGAGAACACGACCTGTCCGAATACAGTCCTAACTGGCGGTTAATTACTGCCAGTTTCCTGGACGCCAAGCGCGCTACATTCATGTATCGCCTGGCCAGAGATCGCCTGCCTCTAAGCTTCAGGCCTTTCACAAGAATTGCTCAACGAGGAGTGTGCCCTTTTTGTGGCACTAAGGAGGACCTGGTTCACGTGTTCTCTCAGTGCGCACTACCAGCTGCCCTCCATCGAAGGATAGCTAGCTTGTTTGGCCACCCAGGTGTTCCTTTCAACACCGTTCGTTTTCTTCAACCCCTGTCGCGACAAGCGGCTAAGCAATACGTGCTTCTGCTTGTTGAGTGCTCGTACCAAGTGTGGGTTGCACGGTGCTGTGCCGTCTTTGATGGCAAGCGACCCGGGCTTCTCGAAGTGCTTGCAAAAGTACGGAAGGAGGTCTGGTTCGTTCTCCACCGAGAGTGGCAGCGCCTTGGTGCAAAGAAGTTCTACGAGACGTGGCACCGTCCGGCAGTGATTTTCAGTGAGGCAGGAGGGCAGATAACCATCAACTTTTAATGATGGCTTTCTCTAAGGCTCCACGACTAGGCCTAGTGAGCCAGTCGCCCCCGAGTTTGGTCTGTATGGTCTTTCACCCGAGTTTTGCATGTGCTAAGGTGATCCTGTCACCTTGTCGGGCTTTACCCGCAAGGTCCGTGTTGGCCCCTTCTGTAGGCTCGGCTACTTTACTCGTCGAGGCGGAAGGTGGTTCCCTTCTTCGAGAAGGACTAAGCCGGCTTTCAGCCGTGCCGGTTTCCATGGGTACGTTTGGTTTGTGTGCAGCAGCACTGGCCTCTGCACCAAATAGTAGTCCCGTAGACCCCACAGGACGGATTGTGTCTCACTGCGCCCTTGTGGTGAGGAGACGGGCCATGACCGCAAAACGCCTCGCGCTGAGCGATAGCCCATCCGCACTGTGGGGGTGTTGTCGCAGGGTCTCAGCCGCGCGACAGTGTGAGGGCACGGGCACTTTGGTTGTGGTGACTGAAGTTACCGCGACCGAAGGCAGCACCGCTGCCACTTTTTTGGGTACGTCCGCTTTGCGTGTGGTGGCGAGAGCTACCATGCCGAAGGGTAGCCCCTATGTCAAGTCTCGCTGGGCCCTAGTGGTCAGGAGACGGGCCATGACCGCAGCGCGCCCCATGCGCCGCGATAGCCCACCCTGCCAGGGTACGTTCACTTTGCGCGTTGCGACTGAAGTTGCTCCGCCGGAGGGTAGTCCCTTTGTCGGGCCTCCCTGGCTTGTATGCCGGGAGGCAGGCCGCGTCTGCTGGGCGCCTGGCGCCGAACGGTGGCCCCCTTGCCAGGGCATGGCCGTCTGCCCGAAACAAATCTTCCCCCCACACAGCCCTGGGGGGAGGGAGAGCCGGGACAGACGTAGGATGATGATGGGTTGATGAGTTAAGTGTGACTCTGGGACAAAGCGTTTCGGCGCCGCGTCTCCTTCCTATCTGACAACGGCTCTTGTTTTCGGCAACCGGCGTCGTACCAAGCGAAAAGCAACACCATGTCCGGACGTGGCAAGGGCGGCAAGGCGAAAGGCAAGAGCAAGACCCGTTCTAGCCGCGCGGGGCTTCAGTTCCCCGTGGGCCGTATTCACCGCCTCCTACGCAAGGGAAACTACGCCGAGCGCGTCGGAGCTGGCGCTCCGGTCTACCTGGCTGCCGTACTCGAGTACCTGGCCGCCGAGGTGCTCGAGCTGGCGGGCAACGCCGCTCGTGACAACAAGAAGACCCGGATCATCCCCCGTCACTTGCAGCTCGCCATCCGCAACGACGAGGAGCTGAACAAACTGCTTTCCGGCGTCACCATCGCGCAGGGCGGTGTGTTGCCCAACATTCAAGCCGTGCTTCTTCCAAAGAAGACGGAGAAGAAGGCGTAAGCGAGCACCCCTTCCGCGCGCTCGCCGCATTCCCCAAACGGTCCTTCTAAGGACCACCCAAACAGGTGACGCGGCCGTGTTTCGCTTCGCAGTCACGATGGCTCTGTTCGTACCCTCAAGCGTGTTTGTTTTTCTATACTTTATATATATTTCCTCGCGACATCAGTTAGCCACAAGTGCGCGACGCCAAATGCTGCAAAGAGACAACCAAATCACGCAGCTCGGCACCGAAAAAGACAGAAAAGAGCATGTAAGCGTTGTCATTTCTCATTAAAAAAAAAAAAAAAAAAGCTCCACACGTAACCGTCTATCCTTACGATGACACCTGAACGGGTCAGCACAGGGACAGAGTAAATTTAATACCTTTGAATAGAAAAACAAACGTAAGGTAAAAAAAAAAAAGAGAGAGAGAGAGAGAGAACCCGCCGTTAGCGCATTCCATTTGGTGCTTCTAACACAATTTATTTCGTCTATCTTGCTAGGCAGCGCAGCCACTATTACACAGAACACACAACACAAGCGCTTAACTTCAACTAAACGTTTATTGCAAAAAAAAAAAAAAAAAAATTGTCCAGAATATGGCACAAAAACTTGTTCAGCTTCAAAAGAAATGAAAGGAAATGACACGCGATGATTTCGAGTGTGTTAGTGCACTCTCTATCGCGCTCACGCGGAAAGAACTGTTTTTTGGATGGGGTGATAGAGAATAACAGACAGTAATGTGCGGGACTGGCACGTGTGCTTTTTGTTGTCTACCTTTTACTATTCTTTTTCTCTGTTCACCCCCTTTATAAACTCTGACGTTTGCAATGAAAGTTCAGTTGAAGTTAAGCGCTTGTGTTGTGAGGTCTGTGTAATAGTGGCTGCGCTTCCTAGCGAGATGGATCCTTACCAACTGGCCCGATACAATTGTTTATTTCGTCTCTCGGTAAAACTTCATCACCTCCTACGAGTGCACCCAAAAGTTGCGCCGGGGTCCAGCAGCCCAAGTCACCATGGCGTTACGCAAACAGAAGCCCTCAAAAACACCTTACAAGCGGCGGGCAAAAAGGTAAACACATAAATGAAATTGACACACCACAGGGTCGCAGCACGGCTGCTGCACACACACCGACTGAAGCTAGCCTACCTTTTCTCTGTCTACTCATAATGATACACACTTTTACCTTGAATTTGTCAAAGCTGAGCCATTTCTTCGTAATAACGACGCGCCGACGTTCCGTTCTTCCGCGCGCTAGACAACGGCAGCCACGTACGTACAAAACATGACAGCAAAAGAGGGTGCGGCCGGAGTACGTGGCCTGGAGTGGTCTCGTAGCCAAAGCAGACACGTTGGTGGTCCTGAGAAGGACCGTTTGTTGTTGCTTGCCTGTCGACCGAAGCGCAGGGAGCAGCCCAACTTAGGCGCGCTCACCGCGAATGCGCCGAGCCAGCTGGATGTCCTTTGGCATGATGGTGACGCGCTTAGCGTGGATGGCGCACAGGTTGGTGTCTTCGAAAAGACCAACGAGGTAGGCCTCGCTAGCTTCCTGTAGGGCCATCACGGCAGAACTCTGGAAACGGAGGTCCGTCTTGAAGTCCTGAGCGATTTCCCGCACCAGGCGCTGAAAGGGAAGCTTGCGGATCAGCAGTTCGGTCGACTTCTGGTATCGGCGAATTTCACGCAGGGCCACGGTTCCAGGCCTGTAACGGTGAGGTTTCTTCACCCCGCCTGTGGCAGGGGCACTCTTGCGAGCAGCCTTGGTAGCAAGCTGCTTACGCGGAGCCTTGCCTCCAGTACTCTTGCGCGCGGTTTGTTTAGTTCGGGCCATGCTGCGTGCGTCCGATCACCTCGACTGACGGAGCGAAACTGCGCTCCTGCCGGAGATCGGCAAAAGCGGCTTCGCCGCACGACCCATCTCTCTCCCTCCCATTGGCCGAAGCGTGAGAACCCGTCCGCGTGCGAGCGCGGAAGCGTACGCCAGGATGCTGGCTGGCGCTCATTTTCGGGCAACCGTGCAGTTCGCGGCTGCAAAGAGGTACACCGAAACGAAACCACTACCGCTGTACAATACAGCCTGCTGCGCATTTCTTTCGCCTTCCAGGCAACACATCAATCGACGCTGTAGCTCGTCGCTTCCCGAAGCGGCGCGACGGAGTGCGAGACGCCACCATTCACGCCAACAGCGCGCATCGCACTAGAGCGCCTCGCATCACCGAGGGCAAATGCGCACTGCCACGCCAAAAAAACTTGCTCCTTGCGTTGTCGCTTATTTGCGACCATTACGTAGATGGGCGAAGACGACGAGAGACCACCGGCAGTGTTGGTATATGCATACACGTCCGCGCAACGACAAGGAGTAAAACGCAACAAAACATTCTAACACAAACACCCCGTACATCCAACTGCCACTGAGCGCGCCTACTTGCTCAATCGCAGACAGTAACGGGACTCAATTTTATCTTCCTTTCCCTCTTAAGAATCACTCATACATACTTGCCAAACTACTAGGTGCGCTCAATGGCGGTTGGATGTACGGGGTGTTTGCGTTCGAATGTTTTGTTTCATTTTTACTCCTATTCCCTCGATATGTCGTCTCACTCTGGCTTCCCTCATGTCTCTTTCTCTACACTTTTATTCCCACCCTTTTAATCCCCCCTCACCCCCCATCCCTTGTGAGCTACCGCTGAGGTGTCGCATCCTGATGCAGACAGTTTCGGGGCTCACTTTCCTCTTCTTTTCCATCTTACACATCAGCAATCCCCCCCCCCCCCCCCCCAACCTCTAAGTGCTAAATATGTGGCACAAAAAGCAGGAAATGGACTCAATGAAAGGGTGAAAAATAATAATCATAATAGAAACGAAGATCAACACGCGCCTCAAAAAGCCCCATTCACTCCTCTTTCACATTTTCACGAGAAAATGAAGGTACACACATGGAGAACAATTTTTGTTATAGGTAGGCTTGCCTGAGCAGAACCACTGTCGTGCGCCTTGGTTACACATTCGACACGCCTCGTCCTGTGCGGAGGTGGGTGGGAAACCAAGGGTGCACTTGAAAATGCAATGCTCGTGGGTTGGTGTCGCCATCTGACGGCAGGCTCACGCGAGCGCGCCTTGCTTTCGAATTTCCCGCGCTCGAACCTCTCGCGTTTACATCATGGGCTAGTCCCCCCCCCCCCCCCCCTCTCGCGTGGGCGGCGAAGCCAGCCTCCCTAGAGTGACCACCTCTGCCGGCGAAATGGAAACACTTGTTGCGTAGCTGTCCGTCCAAGTAAAGCTTTCACAACTGCAGTGTTCGCAGCACCAGTACAGTACATGAGTGCCACTTCTATCAAGTGCAGCTTCCCTCAGCACGCTGCATGGGCAGCGCTTATTGTGTACTTGCTTCTGACTTGCGCAGAAATTCTGTTTAAACATCCCCTTCCACTTTTCTTTCTTTTTTTTTTTGTATTTTGCAGCTCGGCAGCGCCAGGTGTGAAAAAAAAAAAACAAACAAAAATTATTAGGCGTGACAATGTACACAATGTGTTATTGAATGGGGCACTTCTGAGTGCACAGCGGGCGCGGTAAACACGACCAACCTGTCACAATCAATTTTTTCATTTGTAAGTACACATCCCTTCTTCGTCTGGGTGCCCCACGGTAGAACATAGTGCGTTTTTATTTATTTTGACACAACGTGACGCGATCGTGTAGTGGGCATTCCAAAGAAAAAAGCGAGTTCGTGCTTCCTGAGCATAGTCGTGTCTCCAAGAATGCAGTGACCAGGGTAGAACGCTGCGCTCGGCTTCTTCCTTCGCGCGATAAGGTAACTAGGCGACGTTCGCTTGACGGGCCCGTTTTAGCAGCTTGGCTTGCAGGAAGGAGAGGAAGAACTCGCAGATGCGGCGATTGATTCGTGCATGCAGACCCAGGAGAAAGACGACGACGCGAACGAAATGCGGTGAACGTGACAAGTACCCAGCGCGATCAAGCTACTACTACACGAGGTGCTGCTCACCTGAGCGATGACGCAATGATATTGCAAAGAGGGACGGACGGGTATGGCGAACCGCTGGGATCACACTGCCGAAGCATCAAGTGGGTAGCCCTGAAGAGGGCTGTTGTGTTCTCGTTGGCTGGCTGCAGGCGACGCCGCTGGCTTCTTAGCCTCCGAATCCGTACAGGGTGCGGCCCTGACGCTTGAGGGCGTACACGACGTCCATGGCTGTCACGGTCTTCCTTTTGGCGTGCTCGGTGTAAGTGACGGCATCGCGGATCACGTTCTCGAGGAACACCTTGAGAACGCCGCGAGTTTCCTCGTAGATGAGGCCAGAGATGCGCTTGACACCGCCACGGCGCGCCAGACGACGGATGGCCGGCTTGGTTATGCCCTGGATGTTGTCACGCAACACCTTTCGATGACGCTTGGCGCCACCCTTCCCCAGCCCTTTGCCACCTTTGCCACGGCCAGACATGACGGCTTCCGAAGTTTCTGCTTCTGCTTCGAAACGCGCCCGGAAAGCGAATGCTCGACACGATCGAGTCGCGGTGTCGGCGCCGGCCCGCGAGACTGAGGAGGAAGGCGAACGGCGCACGCCGGTTGGTCGGCGGCCAGCTCGTCTCTCTCTCCCTCTTTTCTTCGCGAGGAGCGCGTTGGCCGCGCAGGTTGCTGCACTGACTATTTTTCTGCACTACAAGATTGAATATACACGGCAAACATGCTTTCGTTTGTTTGTTTGTTTTTAATTCTTTTCTCGTTACTGTTGCTAAGTTTCTTGCCCATTCATTCACGCACCCTTCACTGCTGCAAAATGGCGTATCAGTCGTATCAGCTGCCCCAGCGGCAAGGAGACATCAAACCGAGTAAGCGACAATTCATGTACGCGTACGTACAAGCCCAGCGGATACAACGCGTTCGCTAAAAAACGTTTCATCGTGTCCACTGAACATGACACACGCAATATTTGTCAAAACTCACAGCTGCAACAGCTCACCTGTGTGCCGCACGTAAATAAACTGCACACTTAACACTTTGCGACTACTCGTCCCCGGCGTGTGCCCCCCCCCCTCTTTTTTTTTTTCTTTTCTATGTTCTCGCTTTCTCTCTAATCACATCAATGCCTCATTTGCACGCACGAAACCCGTTTCACGGCGTCACTTTGACGCCATCCTTGTCGCCAAACCAAGGGACTAACACACGCGGTCCGGGCACGGCCTCATGGCCGGAAATTTCTAAACAAAGCGTGCTCGCGTTGTTGTGGACGCCGGCACGTGAAATTCGGCAAAGTAACAGCACCTTTGGCTGGCTACGCGTGTCTCAAATTTTACTGTGGCAGCTCCACTACATATCGCGATACGGCAGTTTCACCGAAGCCACGCAACGCGACCGCGCTCATTTCAGCATTCACGGGGACGGCAGAGAGTGAGAGCGCACCTCCTCTCGGGCGCGCCTCTCCTCCCGTAAACACGGACTGTCAAGCGGTCCGGTCGCAGCGAAGTTTCCCCATCTCCTTGCGGGGTGGTTCAACACCTGCCCGTTTCAAGTGCACGGTTGCACTGTGAGGAACCCTGCAAGGGTCACGCAATTACAGGCAAAACAGCCCTAACTCTAAAGCGCCTTACATAGGACGAGATTGGAGCGTAAAATGCACCACCCTTTATGCATTCTTTCTTCTTTACAGCGTTGGAAGAGTGTTCGTTCGCTGCATGTTTTACGCATGCGTACTTTCGCTTACATAATACCTTCGGAGGCTGACAACCTGTTAAGTAATCTATCAACGACTATCCGGACGGCATCAGCTGTGCAAAGAAGATTTGCAGTTGGCCTTCCAGAGCCGTCCAGAGCACACAAAGTAGGTCTACACATCGTGGCAACCAATATTTCGAAAAAAGTGAATTGCGTAGTATTATAAAGAATACAACTTTCAGAATGAGCAAAACTGCTTGGTTTGACCAAAGTACAAAGAGGTGCGATTTATACCACATCGATCCATTTATTGAATTAAAAATTACGCTGGCATTAGATAGAATATCGGAAACTCTAATTGACCGATTGAGGCTAGGCACGGCATACACAAAAACATTTGTTTTTTTTTTTTCTTTGCACAGACACGGCAGAGCTGAAAGTCCCGAATGCGAATGCGGATTGATAGATGAAGACGTATGTCACCTTCTCGTAGACTGTCCACATCACGAGACGCCGTCTTAAGTCCGAACAGTTGGCATTAGACCGCAGACCGTTTAACATGAAGAAACTTCTGGGTCCGTGGCCTACTCGAGTTTTACAGTCGCACGCTTTAAAAGCATCAACACGTTCTTTACAAGACAGCGGGATTGCTGATAAGTATTAAGAAATAACGAACTTTCATTTGTAACAAATGTACTTATTATGTACAGTATCACGTGACTCTCATCATGTGTGTGTTGTGAAATGAATGACGTGTCGACAATTATGTACACACGAGCGAATGCATCTTTATACGGACCAGACGTGTGCTCTACTGTTTTGTGCTGGTGGACCGAATATTATCGAGGGACATTATATCAGAGACTTCATTCATTGACTTTCGAACATTTACTTACCATTGTGTTCTGATATGTGCGTATAAGTGTAAGTGTGTCTTTGCATATCTCTGCCCGAGTTTTCTACTTTCCATGCACTGCTTTGTACGTTTTGCTTCAA
Source organism: Rhipicephalus microplus (assembly GCF_043290135.1). Lineage (NCBI taxonomy): Eukaryota > Metazoa > Arthropoda > Arachnida > Ixodida > Ixodidae > Rhipicephalus > Rhipicephalus microplus. The sequence goes on from NW_027464822.1 coordinate 28,461, forward strand.
GATACGTGTTCAAGTTTAACTCAACGGCCAAGGAGTAGCCGGCGCCATAATGGTGCGCCGACATCTCCTTACATATCATATCAATAAGAAAAAAAGATGCGCGCCAATGCCCATCTATTGTATTCCCTTCTCACGTGCCCCAATACCAAACTGCGCGTGCCATTTCTGTGGTGCAAGTGTGTTTAAGTAGTCGCAGTTTCATCTTTCACAATCATGAGGGTTCCCATATTGAAAGTATTCCTTCCCCGAACTTGTGGCAGGGACGCACGATGCGAAATTACAAAATGATCGCGCTTGAAAGCTTCATACAAATGCACTGTCGACCCGCCGAACATAGTCAGTAATCTAAAACAAAGCGGAAATAAACGGTGCGTCCGCTCATTCATTTAAGGTAAGTTTCCCACCACATTCCGAATGGAACGTACCACTCATTTGTGCCTAGCACAGGCGCATTTGTTCTTTCGAAGAGAACACAGTGTTCCGCTACACCGTGTGATTATGTAAACGTCAAGCCGAGCAGTGTCGTTTGCTGGCCGGCCTGGCTATGTTTCTTTCGGCGACGCGCAAACGGAGCACTCGGTGCGAAAACGGGAAATGCCCATACCTCGTGTCGACCGCCTTTCTTTACTGGATTTCGTACTTCTTTGTGCACTATATAAATCACCTGCGTGGTACCCCTGTCATGCGTACGCACAGTTTTGTTTTTTCCTTCACTCGGGCTGTCGATACTTTGCTTTCGGACAATAATTAGCATGCAGTCCGCCGCCACGCTTTTCTGCTTCTACAGCTATTGTCACATGCGTCTATATATTTCTCCCCTATCTTTTCTTGCATCAATGCTTCCGCACATTTTTCACCGCGCCACGCACTTTAAGCTACATTCACTCCTCCTACAGTCTCGAAACGGGCCTGCCCTGCGCTCTCAAGAAATAAATGCCCCAATTTCGTAAACAAATGAATGGCGTGGCAGAGAAGGAACTCTGCGCTGTCTGATGAATGTGGCTGTACCCTTCACATCGGGCGGCAGCTATCACCACCTAGCCATAATGCTGACCTAACAAACAGCTACATTTATCTTGTTTTTTTTCTCTCTTTAAATAGTGAAGTATAGGACCGCGGTGCTTTGCAGTGAATGGTTTAGTTTTCACTCTTGCCTTGACTTTAGCCACCAATAAGATAACCACCTTCTAGTTAATTCTACCCGCCTAAAGTCTATTTTGCCCTCCCCCGTCTCTAAACCCCGGTGCTTTTGAAAAACTCTGCGCCATCATTCTAAACTATAAGGTGAAGCCCTTTACATAGCATTATCAAGTGTTCGGCAGTTTCCTTCTCTCCGCATGCACTGCATACCGTGTATACCCCTTCATATTTGGCCCGACATGTCGGAGTTGCTCGGGCAAGCGCTGACGCGAGTTTCCTATTCTATCATTTCCCAAGAGCTGAACACACTCGAGTTCATGTTACCTTTTTTTGAGAGAAGCGGCCACCTTCCCCCTGTTTTTTTTTTTTTTTTTTAATTACCACGCTCCTGGTTTTGTTTTCCCTCCATTACCGTACTTGTGGCACTTTTCTCCGCGCACTCGGTCTTCTCTAATTTACCTGTTCAACCTCCCCGAGCACACACGTCGAGCGCGGCACACCAACGCTCCTGCTAGCGGTGTTCAACAGAGAGAAGAGGATGGATTCGGAGCCGAATCTCTCAGCACAACCCCTATGCCGACGCAGACAATTTGGGTGGCTCTGAGAAGAGCCGTTGATTTGTCGTTGCTCGCTGTGGCCCACGACGCACGCCTACTTGGAGCTGGTGTACTTGGTGACGGCTTTTGTACCCTCGGACACCGCGTGCTTGGCCAGCTCTCCGGGCAGCAGCAGGCGCACCGCGGTCTGGATCTCCCGGCTCGTGATGGTCGAGCGCTTGTTGTAGTGAGCAAGGCGTGACGACTCGGCGGCGATACGCTCGAAGATGTCGTTCACGAAGCTGTTCATGATGGACATGGCCTTGCTGGAGACACCAGTGTCGGGGTGCACCTGCTTCAGCACCTTATAGATGTAGATGGAGAAGCTCTCCTTCCTGCGGCGCTTCTTCTTCTTCTTGTCCGTGGCGCGCACATTCTTCTGCGCCTTGCCGGCCTTCTTGACGGCTTTGCCAGACGGTTGGGGAGGCATGATTTCACACAACACGCACGCGAGACCAGAGTCGAATGCGCGTGTCCCCCCGTCTCGCCGCGCTTAAATATGAGCGAGGGGTGTTGACGAGATCAGCACAACGCGCGCGCCCCATTGGTTCGCACGGCTTCTCTCTCTCACACTCTCATCCGTTCCCCGCGAGCGGCGGCGCGCGATGGTGGCAACGGAAACCATTCGAGAAAACGCTCGCAGGATTTCAAGCTGGACGGTTGTGCCCTCGCGATCTCCGACTTCAGCGTAGCTCCCGCCGACTGGTTCGCCCTCCGCGGTCTCCTGATGCCGTGTAGCTCTCGCATTGTGGCACCCCGCCCTTGGACTGCTTCGACCGGATCCCCACTTTCCTATCTCCTTCTTTTTCCTCTCGTTGGCTGTCTTCTTCTGCTTCTACTTTCCTTCTATTCTTTTTATCCCTCCTTCCCCCCACCCCTATAAGGCACTGCGCCGTGTCGCCTGAAGGCAGACAGAAATTAGGTGCCTTTTTCCTCTTCATTGTAACCACTACCACCCCACCATTCGAGCACGGCTCTCATCTCAGAAGGCAGCAGCTTTCTTGTTTTCGGCAACCGGCGTCGTACCAAGCGAAAAGCAACACCATGTCCGGACGTGGCAAGGGCGGCAAGGCGAAAGGCAAGAGCAAGACCCGTTCTAGCCGCGCGGGGCTTCAGTTCCCCGTGGGCCGTATTCACCGCCTCCTACGCAAGGGAAACTACGCCGAGCGCGTCGGAGCTGGCGCTCCGGTCTACCTGGCTGCCGTACTCGAGTACCTGGCCGCCGAGGTGCTCGAGCTGGCGGGCAACGCCGCTCGTGACAACAAGAAGACCCGGATCATCCCCCGTCACTTGCAGCTCGCCATCCGCAACGACGAGGAGCTGAACAAACTGCTTTCCGGCGTCACCATCGCGCAGGGCGGTGTGTTGCCCAACATTCAAGCCGTGCTTCTTCCAAAGAAGACGGAGAAGAAGGCGTAAGCGAGCACCCCTTCCGCGCGCTCGCCGCATTCCCCAAACGGTCCTTCTAAGGACCACCCAAACAGGTGACGCGGCCGTGTTTCGCTTCGCAGTCACGATGGCTCTGTTCGTACCCTCAAGCGTGTTTGTTTTTCTATACTTTATATATATTTCCTCGCGACATCAGTTAGCCACAAGTGCGCGACGCCAAATGCTGCAAAGAGACAACCAAATCACGCAGCTCGGCACCGAAAAAGACAGAAAAGAGCATGTAAGCGTTGTCATTTCTCATTAAAAAAAAAAAAAAAAAAGCTCCACACGTAACCGTCTATCCTTACGATGACACCTGAACGGGTCAGCACAGGGACAGAGTAAATTTAATACCTTTGAATAGAAAAACAAACGTAAGGTAAAAAAAAAAAAGAGAGAGAGAGAGAGAGAACCCGCCGTTAGCGCATTCCATTTGGTGCTTCTAACACAATTTATTTCGTCTATCTTGCTAGGCAGCGCAGCCACTATTACACAGAACACACAACACAAGCGCTTAACTTCAACTAAACGTTTATTGCAAAAAAAAAAAAAAAAATTGTCCAGAATATGGCACAAAAACTTGTTCAGCTTCAAAAGAAATGAAAGGAAATGACACGCGATGATTTCGAGTGTGTTAGTGCACTCTCTATCGCGCTCACGCGGAAAGAACTGTTTTTTGGATGGGGTGATAGAGAATAACAGACAGTAATGTGCGGGACTGGCACGTGTGCTTTTTGTTGTCTACCTTTTACTATTCTTTTTCTCTGTTCACCCCCTTTATAAACTCTGACGTTTGCAATGAAAGTTCAGTTGAAGTTAAGCGCTTGTGTTGTGAGGTCTGTGTAATAGTGGCTGCGCTTCCTAGCGAGATGGATCCTTACCAACTGGCCCGATACAATTGTTTATTTCGTCTCTCGGTAAAACTTCATCACCTCCTACGAGTGCACCCAAAAGTTGCGCCGGGGTCCAGCAGCCCAAGTCACCATGGCGTTACGCAAACAGAAGCCCTCAAAAACACCTTACAAGCGGCGGGCAAAAAGGTAAACACATAAATGAAATTGACACACCACAGGGTCGCAGCACGGCTGCTGCACACACACCGACTGAAGCTAGCCTACCTTTTCTCTGTCTACTCATAATGATACACACTTTTACCTTGAATTTGTCAAAGCTGAGCCATTTCTTCGTAATAACGACGCGCCGACGTTCCGTTCTTCCGCGCGCTAGACAACGGCAGCCACGTACGTACAAAACATGACAGCAAAAGAGGGTGCGGCCGGAGTACGTGGCCTGGAGTGGTCTCGTAGCCAAAGCAGACACGTTGGTGGTCCTGAGAAGGACCGTTTGTTGTTGCTTGCCTGTCGACCGAAGCGCAGGGAGCAGCCCAACTTAGGCGCGCTCACCGCGAATGCGCCGAGCCAGCTGGATGTCCTTTGGCATGATGGTGACGCGCTTAGCGTGGATGGCGCACAGGTTGGTGTCTTCGAAAAGACCAACGAGGTAGGCCTCGCTAGCTTCCTGTAGGGCCATCACGGCAGAACTCTGGAAACGGAGGTCCGTCTTGAAGTCCTGAGCGATTTCCCGCACCAGGCGCTGAAAGGGAAGCTTGCGGATCAGCAGTTCGGTCGACTTCTGGTATCGGCGAATTTCACGCAGGGCCACGGTTCCAGGCCTGTAACGGTGAGGTTTCTTCACCCCGCCTGTGGCAGGGGCACTCTTGCGAGCAGCCTTGGTAGCAAGCTGCTTACGCGGAGCCTTGCCTCCAGTACTCTTGCGCGCGGTTTGTTTAGTTCGGGCCATGCTGCGTGCGTCCGATCACCTCGACTGGATTCGCTCGCAGGATTTCAAGCTGGACGGTTGTGCCCTCGCGATCTCCGACTTCAGCGTAGCTCCCGCCGACTGGTTCGCCCTCCGCGGTCTCCTGACGCCGTGTAGCTCTCGCATTGTGGCACCCCGCCCTTGGACTTCTTCGACCGGATCCCCACTTTCCTATCTCCTTCTTTTTTCCTCTCGTTGGCTGTCTTCTTCTGCTTCTACTTTCCTTCTATTCTTTTTATCCCTCCTTCCCCCCACCCCTATAAGGCACTGCGCCGTGTCGCCTGAAGGCAGACAGAAATTAGGTGCCTTTTTCCTCTTCATTCTAATCACTACCACCACCACCACCTCGACTGACGGAGCGAAACTGCGCTCCTGCCGGAGATCGGCAAAAGCGGCTTCGCCGCACGACCCATCTCTCTCCCTCCCATTGGCCGAAGCGTGAGAACCCGTCCGCGTGCGAGCGCGGAAGCGTACGCCAGGATGCTGGCTGGCGCTCATTTTCGGGCAACCGTGCAGTTCGCGGCTGCAAAGAGGTACACCGAAACGAAACCACTACCGCTGTACAATACAGCCTGCTGCGCATTTCTTTCGCCTTCCAGGCAACACATCAATCGACGCTGTAGCTCGTCGCTTCCCGAAGCGGCGCGACGGAGTGCGAGACGCCACCATTCACGCCAACAGCGCGCATCGCACTAGAGCGCCTCGCATCACCGAGGGCAAATGCGCACTGCCACGCCAAAAAAACTTGCTCCTTGCGTTGTCGCTTATTTGCGACCATTACGTAGATGGGCGAAGACGACGAGAGACCACCGGCAGTGTTGGTATATGCATACACGTCCGCGCAACGACAAGGAGTAAAACGCAACAAAACATTCTAACACAAACACCCCGTACATCCAACTGCCACTGAGCGCGCCTACTTGCTCAATCGCAGACAGTAACGGGACTCAATTTTATCTTCCTTTCCCTCTTAAGAATCACTCATACATACTTGCCAAACTACTAGGTGCGCTCAATGGCGGTTGGATGTACGGGGTGTTTGCGTTCGAATGTTTTGTTTCATTTTTACTCCTATTCCCTCGATATGTCGTCTCACTCTGGCTTCCCTCATGTCTCTTTCTCTACACTTTTATTCCCACCCTTTTAATCCCCCCTCACCCCCCATCCCTTGTGAGCTACCGCTGAGGTGTCGCATCCTGATGCAGACAGTTTCGGGGCTCACTTTCCTCTTCTTTTCCATCTTACACATCAGCAATCCCCCCCCCCCCCCCAACCTCTAAGTGCTAAATATGTGGCACAAAAAGCAGGAAATGGACTCAATGAAAGGGTGAAAAATAATAATCATAATAGAAACGAAGATCAACACGCGCCTCAAAAAGCCCCATTCACTCCTCTTTCACATTTTCACGAGAAAATGAAGGTACACACATGGAGAACAATTTTTGTTATAGGTAGGCTTGCCTGAGCAGAACCACTGTCGTGCGCCTTGGTTACACATTCGACACGCCTCGTCCTGTGCGGAGGTGGGTGGGAAACCAAGGGTGCACTTGAAAATGCAATGCTCGTGGGTTGGTGTCGCCATCTGACGGCAGGCTCACGCGAGCGCGCCTTGCTTTCGAATTTCCCGCGCTCGAACCTCTCGCGTTTACATCATGGGCTAGTCCCCCCCCCCCCCCCCCCTCTCGCGTGGGCGGCGAAGCCAGCCTCCCTAGAGTGACCACCTCTGCCGGCGAAATGGAAACACTTGTTGCGTAGCTGTCCGTCCAAGTAAAGCTTTCACAACTGCAGTGTTCGCAGCACCAGTACAGTACATGAGTGCCACTTCTATCAAGTGCAGCTTCCCTCAGCACGCTGCATGGGCAGCGCTTATTGTGTACTTGCTTCTGACTTGCGCAGAAATTCTGTTTAAACATCCCCTTCCACTTTTCTTTCTTTTTTTTTTTGTATTTTGCAGCTCGGCAGCGCCAGGTGTGAAAAAAAAAAACAAACAAAAATTATTAGGCGTGACAATGTACACAATGTGTTATTGAATGGGGCACTTCTGAGTGCACAGCGGGCGCGGTAAACACGACCAACCTGTCACAATCAATTTTTTCATTTGTAAGTACACATCCCTTCTTCGTCTGGGTGCCCCACGGTAGAACATAGTGCGTTTTTATTTATTTTGACACAACGTGACGCGATCGTGTAGTGGGCATTCCAAAGAAAAAAGCGAGTTCGTGCTTCCTGAGCATAGTCGTGTCTCCAAGAATGCAGTGACCAGGGTAGAACGCTGCGCTCGGCTTCTTCCTTCGCGCGATAAGGTAACTAGGCGACGTTCGCTTGACGGGCCCGTTTTAGCAGCTTGGCTTGCAGGAAGGAGAGGAAGAACTCGCAGATGCGGCGATTGATTCGTGCATGCAGACCCAGGAGAAAGACGACGACGCGAACGAAATGCGGTGAACGTGACAAGTACCCAGCGCGATCAAGCTACTACTACACGAGGTGCTGCTCACCTGAGCGATGACGCAATGATATTGCAAAGAGGGACGGACGGGTATGGCGAACCGCTGGGATCACACTGCCGAAGCATCAAGTGGGTAGCCCTGAAGAGGGCTGTTGTGTTCTCGTTGGCTGGCTGCAGGCGACGCCGCTGGCTTCTTAGCCTCCGAATCCGTACAGGGTGCGGCCCTGACGCTTGAGGGCGTACACGACGTCCATGGCTGTCACGGTCTTCCTTTTGGCGTGCTCGGTGTAAGTGACGGCATCGCGGATCACGTTCTCGAGGAACACCTTGAGAACGCCGCGAGTTTCCTCGTAGATGAGGCCAGAGATGCGCTTGACACCGCCACGGCGCGCCAGACGACGGATGGCCGGCTTGGTTATGCCCTGGATGTTGTCACGCAACACCTTTCGATGACGCTTGGCGCCACCCTTCCCCAGCCCTTTGCCACCTTTGCCACGGCCAGACATGACGGCTTCCGAAGTTTCTGCTTCTGCTTCGAAACGCGCCCGGAAAGCGAATGCTCGACACGATCGAGTCGCGGTGTCGGCGCCGGCCCGCGAGACTGAGGAGGAAGGCGAACGGCGCACGCCGGTTGGTCGGCGGCCAGCTCGTCTCTCTCTCCCTCTTTTCTTCGCGAGGAGCGCGTTGGCCGCGCAGGTTGCTGCACTGACTATTTTTCTGCACTACAAGATTGAATATACACGGCAAACATGCTTTCGTTTGTTTGTTTGTTTTTAATTCTTTTCTCGTTACTGTTGCTAAGTTTCTTGCCCATTCATTCACGCACCCTTCACTGCTGCAAAATGGCGTATCAGTCGTATCAGCTGCCCCAGCGGCAAGGAGACATCAAACCGAGTAAGCGACAATTCATGTACGCGTACGTACAAGCCCAGCGGATACAACGCGTTCGCTAAAAAACGTTTCATCGTGTCCACTGAACATGACACACGCAATATTTGTCAAAACTCACAGCTGCAACAGCTCACCTGTGTGCCGCACGTAAATAAACTGCACACTTAACACTTTGCGACTACTCGTCCCCGGCGTGTGCCCCCCCCCCTCTTTTTTTTTTTTCTTTTCTATGTTCTCGCTTTCTCTCTAATCACATCAATGCCTCATTTGCACGCACGAAACCCGTTTCACGGCGTCACTTTGACGCCATCCTTGTCGCCAAACCAAGGGACTAACACACGCGGTCCGGGCACGGCCTCATGGCCGGAAATTTCTAAACAAAGCGTGCTCGCGTTGTTGTGGACGCCGGCACGTGAAATTCGGCAAAGTAACAGCACCTTTGGCTGGCTACGCGTGTCTCAAATTTTACTGTGGCAGCTCCACTACATATCGCGATACGGCAGTTTCACCGAAGCCACGCAACGCGACCGCGCTCATTTCAGCATTCACGGGGACGGCAGAGAGTGAGAGCGCACCTCCTCTCGGGCGCGCCTCTCCTCCCGTAAACACGGACTGTCAAGCGGTCCGGTCGCAGCGAAGTTTCCCCATCTCCTTGCGGGGTGGTTCAACACCTGCCCGTTTCAAGTGCACGGTTGCACTGTGAGGAACCCTGCAAGGGTCACGCAATTACAGGCAAAACAGCCCTAACTCTAAAGCGCCTTACATAGGACGAGATTGGAGCGTAAAATGCACCACCCTTTATGCATTCTTTCTTCTTTACAGCGTTGGAAGAGTGTTCGTTCGCTGCATGTTTTACGCATGCGTACTTTCGCTTACATAATACCTTCGGAGGCTGACAACCTGTTAAGTAATCTATCAACGACTATCCGGACGGCATCAGCTGTGCAAAGAAGATTTGCAGTTGGCCTTCCAGAGCCGTCCAGAGCACACAAAGTAGGTCTACACATCGTGGCAACCAATATTTCGAAAAAAGTGAATTGCGTAGTATTATAAAGAATACAACTTTCAGAATGAGCAAAACTGCTTGGTTTGACCAAAGTACAAAGAGGTGCGATTTATACCACATCGATCCATTTATTGAATTAAAAATTACGCTGGCATTAGATAGAATATCGGAAACTCTAATTGACCGATTGAGGCTAGGCACGGCATACACAAAAACATTTGTTTTTTTTTTTTCTTTGCACAGACACGGCAGAGCTGAAAGTCCCGAATGCGAATGCGGATTGATAGATGAAGACGTATGTCACCTTCTCGTAGACTGTCCACATCACGAGACGCCGTCTTAAGTCCGAACAGTTGGCATTAGACCGCAGACCGTTTAACATGAAGAAACTTCTGGGTCCGTGGCCTACTCGAGTTTTACAGTCGCACGCTTTAAAAGCATCAACACGTTCTTTACAAGACAGCGGGATTGCTGATAAGTATTAAGAAATAACGAACTTTCATTTGTAACAAATGTACTTATTATGTACAGTATCACGTGACTCTCATCATGTGTGTGTTGTGAAATGAATGACGTGTCGACAATTATGTACACACGAGCGAATGCATCTTTATACGGACCAGACGTGTGCTCTACTGTTTTGTGCTGGTGGACCGAATATTATCGAGGGACATTATATCAGAGACTTCATTCATTGACTTTCGAACATTTACTTACCATTGTGTTCTGATATGTGCGTATAAGTGTAAGTGTGTCTTTGCATATCTCTGCCCGAGTTTTCTACTTTCCATGCACTGCTTTGTACGTTTTGCTTCAAGATACGTGTTCAAGTTTAACTCAACGGCCAAGGAGTAGCCGGCGCCATAATGGTGCGCCGACATCTCCTTACATATCATATCAATAAGAAAAAAAGATGCGCGCCAATGCCCATCTATTGTATTCCCTTCTCACGTGCCCCAATACCAAACTGCGCGTGCCATTTCTGTGGTGCAAGTGTGTTTAAGTAGTCGCAGTTTCATCTTTCACAATCATGAGGGTTCCCATATTGAAAGTATTCCTTCCCCGAACTTGTGGCAGGGACGCACGATGCGAAATTACAAAATGATCGCGCTTGAAAGCTTCATACAAATGCACTGTCGACCCGCCGAACATAGTCAGTAATCTAAAACAAAGCGGAAATAAACGGTGCGTCCGCTCATTCATTTAAGGTAAGTTTCCCACCACATTCCGAATGGAACGTACCACTCATTTGTGCCTAGCACAGGCGCATTTGTTCTTTCGAAGAGAACACAGTGTTCCGCTACACCGTGTGATTATGTAAACGTCAAGCCGAGCAGTGTCGTTTGCTGGCCGGCCTGGCTATGTTTCTTTCGGCGACGCGCAAACGGAGCACTCGGTGCGAAAACGGGAAATGCCCATACCTCGTGTCGACCGCCTTTCTTTACTGGATTTCGTACTTCTTTGTGCACTATATAAATCACCTGCGTGGTACCCCTGTCATGCGTACGCACAGTTTTGTTTTTTCCTTCACTCGGGCTGTCGATACTTTGCTTTCGGACAATAATTAGCATGCAGTCCGCCGCCACGCTTTTCTGCTTCTACAGCTATTGTCACATGCGTCTATATATTTCTCCCCTATCTTTTCTTGCATCAATGCTTCCGCACATTTTTCACCGCGCCACGCACTTTAAGCTACATTCACTCCTCCTACAGTCTCGAAACGGGCCTGCCCTGCGCTCTCAAGAAATAAATGCCCCAATTTCGTAAACAAATGAATGGCGTGGCAGAGAAGGAACTCTGCGCTGTCTGATGAATGTGGCTGTACCCTTCACATCGGGCGGCAGCTATCACCACCTAGCCATAATGCTGACCTAACAAACAGCTACATTTATCTTGTTTTTTTTCTCTCTTTAAATAGTGAAGTATAGGACCGCGGTGCTTTGCAGTGAATGGTTTAGTTTTCACTCTTGCCTTGACTTTAGCCACCAATAAGATAACCACCTTCTAGTTAATTCTACCCGCCTAAAGTCTATTTTGCCCTCCCCCGTCTCTAAACCCCGGTGCTTTTGAAAAACTCTGCGCCATCATTCTAAACTATAAGGTGAAGCCCTTTACATAGCATTATCAAGTGTTCGGCAGTTTCCTTCTCTCCGCATGCACTGCATACCGTGTATACCCCTTCATATTTGGCCCGACATGTCGGAGTTGCTCGGGCAAGCGCTGACGCGAGTTTCCTATTCTATCATTTCCCAAGAGCTGAACACACTCGAGTTCATGTTACCTTTTTTTGAGAGAAGCGGCCACCTTCCCCCTGTTTTTTTTTTTTTTTTTTAATTACCACGCTCCTGGTTTTGTTTTCCCTCCATTACCGTACTTGTGGCACTTTTCTCCGCGCACTCGGTCTTCTCTAATTTACCTGTTCAACCTCCCCGAGCACACACGTCGAGCGCGGCACACCAACGCTCCTGCTAGCGGTGTTCAACAGAGAGAAGAGGATGGATTCGGAGCCGAATCTCTCAGCACAACCCCTATGCCGACGCAGACAATTTGGGTGGCTCTGAGAAGAGCCGTTGATTTGTCGTTGCTCGCTGTGGCCCACGACGCACGCCTACTTGGAGCTGGTGTACTTGGTGACGGCTTTTGTACCCTCGGACACCGCGTGCTTGGCCAGCTCTCCGGGCAGCAGCAGGCGCACCGCGGTCTGGATCTCCCGGCTCGTGATGGTCGAGCGCTTGTTGTAGTGAGCAAGGCGTGACGACTCGGCGGCGATACGCTCGAAGATGTCGTTCACGAAGCTGTTCATGATGGACATGGCCTTGCTGGAGACACCAGTGTCGGGGTGCACCTGCTTCAGCACCTTATAGATGTAGATGGAGAAGCTCTCCTTCCTGCGGCGCTTCTTCTTCTTCTTGTCCGTGGCGCGCACATTCTTCTGCGCCTTGCCGGCCTTCTTGACGGCTTTGCCAGACGGTTGGGGAGGCATGATTTCACACAACACGCACGCGAGACCAGAGTCGAATGCGCGTGTCCCCCCGTCTCGCCGCGCTTAAATATGAGCGAGGGGTGTTGACGAGATCAGCACAACGCGCGCGCCCCATTGGTTCGCACGGCTTCTCTCTCTCACACTCTCATCCGTTCCCCGCGAGCGGCGGCGCGCGATGGTGGCAACGGAAACCATTCGAGCACGGCTCTCATCTCAGAAGGCAGCAGCTTTCTTGTTTTCGGCAACCGGCGTCGTACCAAGCGAAAAGCAACACCATGTCCGGACGTGGCAAGGGCGGCAAGGCGAAAGGCAAGAGCAAGACCCGTTCTAGCCGCGCGGGGCTTCAGTTCCCCGTGGGCCGTATTCACCGCCTCCTACGCAAGGGAAACTACGCCGAGCGCGTCGGAGCTGGCGCTCCGGTCTACCTGGCTGCCGTACTCGAGTACCTGGCCGCCGAGGTGCTCGAGCTGGCGGGCAACGCCGCTCGTGACAACAAGAAGACCCGGATCATCCCCCGTCACTTGCAGCTCGCCATCCGCAACGACGAGGAGCTGAACAAACTGCTTTCCGGCGTCACCATCGCGCAGGGCGGTGTGTTGCCCAACATTCAAGCCGTGCTTCTTCCAAAGAAGACGGAGAAGAAGGCGTAAGCGAGCACCCCTTCCGCGCGCTCGCCGCATTCCCCAAACGGTCCTTCTAAGGACCACCCAAACAGGTGACGCGGCCGTGTTTCGCTTCGCAGTCACGATGGCTCTGTTCGTACCCTCAAGCGTGTTTGTTTTTCTATACTTTATATATATTTCCTCGCGACATCAGTTAGCCACAAGTGCGCGACGCCAAATGCTGCAAAGAGACAACCAAATCACGCAGCTCGGCACCGAAAAAGACAGAAAAGAGCATGTAAGCGTTGTCATTTCTCATTAAAAAAAAAAAAAAAAAAAGCTCCACACGTAACCGTCTATCCTTACGATGACACCTGAACGGGTCAGCACAGGGACAGAGTAAATTTAATACCTTTGAATAGAAAAACAAACGTAAGGTAAAAAAAAAAAAAGAGAGAGAGAGAGAGAGAACCCGCCGTTAGCGCATTCCATTTGGTGCTTCTAACACAATTTATTTCGTCTATCTTGCTAGGCAGCGCAGCCACTATTACACAGAACACACAACACAAGCGCTTAACTTCAACTAAACGTTTATTGCAAAAAAAAAAAAAAAATTGTCCAGAATATGGCACAAAAACTTGTTCAGCTTCAAAAGAAATGAAAGGAAATGACACGCGATGATTTCGAGTGTGTTAGTGCACTCTCTATCGCGCTCACGCGGAAAGAACTGTTTTTTGGATGGGGTGATAGAGAATAACAGACAGTAATGTGCGGGACTGGCACGTGTGCTTTTTGTTGTCTACCTTTTACTATTCTTTTTCTCTGTTCACCCCCTTTATAAACTCTGACGTTTGCAATGAAAGTTCAGTTGAAGTTAAGCGCTTGTGTTGTGAGGTCTGTGTAATAGTGGCTGCGCTTCCTAGCGAGATGGATCCTTACCAACTGGCCCGATACAATTGTTTATTTCGTCTCTCGGTAAAACTTCATCACCTCCTACGAGTGCACCCAAAAGTTGCGCCGGGGTCCAGCAGCCCAAGTCACCATGGCGTTACGCAAACAGAAGCCCTCAAAAACACCTTACAAGCGGCGGGCAAAAAGGTAAACACATAAATGAAATTGACACACCACAGGGTCGCAGCACGGCTGCTGCACACACACCGACTGAAGCTAGCCTACCTTTTCTCTGTCTACTCATAATGATACACACTTTTACCTTGAATTTGTCAAAGCTGAGCCATTTCTTCGTAATAACGACGCGCCGACGTTCCGTTCTTCCGCGCGCTAGACAACGGCAGCCACGTACGTACAAAACATGACAGCAAAAGAGGGTGCGGCCGGAGTACGTGGCCTGGAGTGGTCTCGTAGCCAAAGCAGACACGTTGGTGGTCCTGAGAAGGACCGTTTGTTGTTGCTTGCCTGTCGACCGAAGCGCAGGGAGCAGCCCAACTTAGGCGCGCTCACCGCGAATGCGCCGAGCCAGCTGGATGTCCTTTGGCATGATGGTGACGCGCTTAGCGTGGATGGCGCACAGGTTGGTGTCTTCGAAAAGACCAACGAGGTAGGCCTCGCTAGCTTCCTGTAGGGCCATCACGGCAGAACTCTGGAAACGGAGGTCCGTCTTGAAGTCCTGAGCGATTTCCCGCACCAGGCGCTGAAAGGGAAGCTTGCGGATCAGCAGTTCGGTCGACTTCTGGTATCGGCGAATTTCACGCAGGGCCACGGTTCCAGGCCTGTAACGGTGAGGTTTCTTCACCCCGCCTGTGGCAGGGGCACTCTTGCGAGCAGCCTTGGTAGCAAGCTGCTTACGCGGAGCCTTGCCTCCAGTACTCTTGCGCGCGGTTTGTTTAGTTCGGGCCATGCTGCGTGCGTCCGATCACCTCGACTGACGGAGCGAAACTGCGCTCCTGCCGGAGATCGGCAAAAGCGGCTTCGCCGCACGACCCATCTCTCTCCCTCCCATTGGCCGAAGCGTGAGAACCCGTCCGCGTGCGAGCGCGGAAGCGTACGCCAGGATGCTGGCTGGCGCTCATTTTCGGGCAACCGTGCAGTTCGCGGCTGCAAAGAGGTACACCGAAACGAAACCACTACCGCTGTACAATACAGCCTGCTGCGCATTTCTTTCGCCTTCCAGGCAACACATCAATCGACGCTGTAGCTCGTCGCTTCCCGAAGCGGCGCGACGGAGTGCGAGACGCCACCATTCACGCCAACAGCGCGCATCGCACTAGAGCGCCTCGCATCACCGAGGGCAAATGCGCACTGCCACGCCAAAAAAACTTGCTCCTTGCGTTGTCGCTTATTTGCGACCATTACGTAGATGGGCGAAGACGACGAGAGACCACCGGCAGTGTTGGTATATGCATACACGTCCGCGCAACGACAAGGAGTAAAACGCAACAAAACATTCTAACACAAACACCCCGTACATCCAACTGCCACTGAGCGCGCCTACTTGCTCAATCGCAGACAGTAACGGGACTCAATTTTATCTTCCTTTCCCTCTTAAGAATCACTCATACATACTTGCCAAACTACTAGGTGCGCTCAATGGCGGTTGGATGTACGGGGTGTTTGCGTTCGAATGTTTTGTTTCATTTTTACTCCTATTCCCTCGATATGTCGTCTCACTCTGGCTTCCCTCATGTCTCTTTCTCTACACTTTTATTCCCACCCTTTTAATCCCCCCTCACCCCCCATCCCTTGTGAGCTACCGCTGAGGTGTCGCATCCTGATGCAGACAGTTTCGGGGCTCACTTTCCTCTTCTTTTCCATCTTACACATCAGCAATCCCCCCCCCCCCCCAACCTCTAAGTGCTAAATATGTGGCACAAAAAGCAGGAAATGGACTCAATGAAAGGGTGAAAAATAATAATCATAATAGAAACGAAGATCAACACGCGCCTCAAAAAGCCCCATTCACTCCTCTTTCACATTTTCACGAGAAAATGAAGGTACACACATGGAGAACAATTTTTGTTATAGGTAGGCTTGCCTGAGCAGAACCACTGTCGTGCGCCTTGGTTACACATTCGACACGCCTCGTCCTGTGCGGAGGTGGGTGGGAAACCAAGGGTGCACTTGAAAATGCAATGCTCGTGGGTTGGTGTCGCCATCTGACGGCAGGCTCACGCGAGCGCGCCTTGCTTTCGAATTTCCCGCGCTCGAACCTCTCGCGTTTACATCATGGGCTAGTCCCCCCCCCCCCCCCCTCTCGCGTGGGCGGCGAAGCCAGCCTCCCTAGAGTGACCACCTCTGCCGGCGAAATGGAAACACTTGTTGCGTAGCTGTCCGTCCAAGTAAAGCTTTCACAACTGCAGTGTTCGCAGCACCAGTACAGTACATGAGTGCCACTTCTATCAAGTGCAGCTTCCCTCAGCACGCTGCATGGGCAGCGCTTATTGTGTACTTGCTTCTGACTTGCGCAGAAATTCTGTTTAAACATCCCCTTCCACTTTTCTTTCTTTTTTTTTTTGTATTTTGCAGCTCGGCAGCGCCAGGTGTGAAAAAAAAAAAACAAACAAAAATTATTAGGCGTGACAATGTACACAATGTGTTATTGAATGGGGCACTTCTGAGTGCACAGCGGGCGCGGTAAACACGACCAACCTGTCACAATCAATTTTTTCATTTGTAAGTACACATCCCTTCTTCGTCTGGGTGCCCCACGGTAGAACATAGTGCGTTTTTATTTATTTTGACACAACGTGACGCGATCGTGTAGTGGGCATTCCAAAGAAAAAAGCGAGTTCGTGCTTCCTGAGCATAGTCGTGTCTCCAAGAATGCAGTGACCAGGGTAGAACGCTGCGCTCGGCTTCTTCCTTCGCGCGATAAGGTAACTAGGCGACGTTCGCTTGACGGGCCCGTTTTAGCAGCTTGGCTTGCAGGAAGGAGAGGAAGAACTCGCAGATGCGGCGATTGATTCGTGCATGCAGACCCAGGAGAAAGACGACGACGCGAACGAAATGCGGTGAACGTGACAAGTACCCAGCGCGATCAAGCTACTACTACACGAGGTGCTGCTCACCTGAGCGATGACGCAATGATATTGCAAAGAGGGACGGACGGGTATGGCGAACCGCTGGGATCACACTGCCGAAGCATCAAGTGGGTAGCCCTGAAGAGGGCTGTTGTGTTCTCGTTGGCTGGCTGCAGGCGACGCCGCTGGCTTCTTAGCCTCCGAATCCGTACAGGGTGCGGCCCTGACGCTTGAGGGCGTACACGACGTCCATGGCTGTCACGGTCTTCCTTTTGGCGTGCTCGGTGTAAGTGACGGCATCGCGGATCACGTTCTCGAGGAACACCTTGAGAACGCCGCGAGTTTCCTCGTAGATGAGGCCAGAGATGCGCTTGACACCGCCACGGCGCGCCAGACGACGGATGGCCGGCTTGGTTATGCCCTGGATGTTGTCACGCAACACCTTTCGATGACGCTTGGCGCCACCCTTCCCCAGCCCTTTGCCACCTTTGCCACGGCCAGACATGACGGCTTCCGAAGTTTCTGCTTCTGCTTCGAAACGCGCCCGGAAAGCGAATGGTGGTAGTGATTAGAATGAAGAGGAAAAAGGCACCTAATTTCTGTCTGCCTTCAGGCGACACGGCGCAGTGCCTTATAGGGGTGGGGGGAAGGAGGGATAAAAAGAATAGAAGGAAAGTAGAAGCAGAAGAAGACAGCCAACGAGAGGAAAAAGAAGGAGATAGGAAAGTGGGGATCCGGTCGAAGCAGTCCAAGGGCGGGGTGCCACAATGCGAGAGCTACACGGCGTCAGGAGACCGCGGAGGGCGAACCAGTCGGCGGGAGCTACGCTGAAGTCGGAGATCGCGAGGGCACAACCGTCCAGCTTGAAATCCTGCGAGCGAATCCCAAGCGAATGCTCGACACGATCGAGTCGCGGTGTCGGCGCCGGCCCGCGAGACTGAGGAGGAAGGCGAACGGCGCACGCCGGTTGGTCGGCGGCCAGCTCGTCTCTCTCTCCCTCTTTTCTTCGCGAGGAGCGCGTTGGCCGCGCAGGTTGCTGCACTGACTATTTTTCTGCACTACAAGATTGAATATACACGGCAAACATGCTTTCGTTTGTTTGTTTGTTTTTAATTCTTTTCTCGTTACTGTTGCTAAGTTTCTTGCCCATTCATTCACGCACCCTTCACTGCTGCAAAATGGCGTATCAGTCGTATCAGCTGCCCCAGCGGCAAGGAGACATCAAACCGAGTAAGCGACAATTCATGTACGCGTACGTACAAGCCCAGCGGATACAACGCGTTCGCTAAAAAACGTTTCATCGTGTCCACTGAACATGACACACGCAATATTTGTCAAAACTCACAGCTGCAACAGCTCACCTGTGTGCCGCACGTAAATAAACTGCACACTTAACACTTTGCGACTACTCGTCCCCGGCGTGTGCCCCCCCCCCTCTTTTTTTTTTTTCTTTTCTATGTTCTCGCTTTCTCTCTAATCACATCAATGCCTCATTTGCACGCACGAAACCCGTTTCACGGCGTCACTTTGACGCCATCCTTGTCGCCAAACCAAGGGACTAACACACGCGGTCCGGGCACGGCCTCATGGCCGGAAATTTCTAAACAAAGCGTGCTCGCGTTGTTGTGGACGCCGGCACGTGAAATTCGGCAAAGTAACAGCACCTTTGGCTGGCTACGCGTGTCTCAAATTTTACTGTGGCAGCTCCACTACATATCGCGATACGGCAGTTTCACCGAAGCCACGCAACGCGACCGCGCTCATTTCAGCATTCACGGGGACGGCAGAGAGTGAGAGCGCACCTCCTCTCGGGCGCGCCTCTCCTCCCGTAAACACGGACTGTCAAGCGGTCCGGTCGCAGCGAAGTTTCCCCATCTCCTTGCGGGGTGGTTCAACACCTGCCCGTTTCAAGTGCACGGTTGCACTGTGAGGAACCCTGCAAGGGTCACGCAATTACAGGCAAAACAGCCCTAACTCTAAAGCGCCTTACATAGGACGAGATTGGAGCGTAAAATGCACCACCCTTTATGCATTCTTTCTTCTTTACAGCGTTGGAAGAGTGTTCGTTCGCTGCATGTTTTACGCATGCGTACTTTCGCTTACATAATACCTTCGGAGGCTGACAACCTGTTAAGTAATCTATCAACGACTATCCGGACGGCATCAGCTGTGCAAAGAAGATTTGCAGTTGGCCTTCCAGAGCCGTCCAGAGCACACAAAGTAGGTCTACACATCGTGGCAACCAATATTTCGAAAAAAGTGAATTGCGTAGTATTATAAAGAATACAACTTTCAGAATGAGCAAAACTGCTTGGTTTGACCAAAGTACAAAGAGGTGCGATTTATACCACATCGATCCATTTATTGAATTAAAAATTACGCTGGCATTAGATAGAATATCGGAAACTCTAATTGACCGATTGAGGCTAGGCACGGCATACACAAAAACATTTGTTTTTTTTTTTTTCTTTGCACAGACACGGCAGAGCTGAAAGTCCCGAATGCGAATGCGGATTGATAGATGAAGACGTATGTCACCTTCTCGTAGACTGTCCACATCACGAGACGCCGTCTTAAGTCCGAACAGTTGGCATTAGACCGCAGACCGTTTAACATGAAGAAACTTCTGGGTCCGTGGCCTACTCGAGTTTTACAGTCGCACGCTTTAAAAGCATCAACACGTTCTTTACAAGACAGCGGGATTGCTGATAAGTATTAAGAAATAACGAACTTTCATTTGTAACAAATGTACTTATTATGTACAGTATCACGTGACTCTCATCATGTGTGTGTTGTGAAATGAATGACGTGTCGACAATTATGTACACACGAGCGAATGCATCTTTATACGGACCAGACGTGTGCTCTACTGTTTTGTGCTGGTGGACCGAATATTATCGAGGGACATTATATCAGAGACTTCATTCATTGACTTTCGAACATTTACTTACCATTGTGTTCTGATATGTGCGTATAAGTGTAAGTGTGTCTTTGCATATCTCTGCCCGAGTTTTCTACTTTCCATGCACTGCTTTGTACGTTTTGCTTCAAGATACGTGTTCAAGTTTAACTCAACGGCCAAGGAGTAGCCGGCGCCATAATGGTGCGCCGACATCTCCTTACATATCATATCAATAAGAAAAAAAGATGCGCGCCAATGCCCATCTATTGTATTCCCTTCTCACGTGCCCCAATACCAAACTGCGCGTGCCATTTCTGTGGTGCAAGTGTGTTTAAGTAGTCGCAGTTTCATCTTTCACAATCATGAGGGTTCCCATATTGAAAGTATTCCTTCCCCGAACTTGTGGCAGGGACGCACGATGCGAAATTACAAAATGATCGCGCTTGAAAGCTTCATACAAATGCACTGTCGACCCGCCGAACATAGTCAGTAATCTAAAACAAAGCGGAAATAAACGGTGCGTCCGCTCATTCATTTAAGGTAAGTTTCCCACCACATTCCGAATGGAACGTACCACTCATTTGTGCCTAGCACAGGCGCATTTGTTCTTTCGAAGAGAACACAGTGTTCCGCTACACCGTGTGATTATGTAAACGTCAAGCCGAGCAGTGTCGTTTGCTGGCAGGCCTGGCTATGTTTCTTTCGGCGACGCGCAAACGGAGCACTCGGTGCGAAAACGGGAAATGCCCATACCTCGTGTCGACCGCCTTTCTTTACTGGATTTCGTACTTCTTTGTGCACTATATAAATCACCTGCGTGGTACCCCTGTCATGCGTACGCACAGTTTTGTTTTTTCCTTCACTCGGGCTGTCGATACTTTGCTTTCGGACAATAATTAGCATGCAGTCCGCCGCCACGCTTTTCTGCTTCTACAGCTATTGTCACATGCGTCTATATATTTCTCCCCTATCTTTTCTTGCATCAATGCTTCCGCACATTTTTCACCGCGCCACGCACTTTAAGCTACATTCACTCCTCCTACAGTCTCGAAACGGGCCTGCCCTGCGCTCTCAAGAAATAAATGCCCCAATTTCGTAAACAAATGAATGGCGTGGCAGAGAAGGAACTCTGCGCTGTCTGATGAATGTGGCTGTACCCTTCACATCGGGCGGCAGCTATCACCACCTAGCCATAATGCTGACCTAACAAACAGCTACATTTATCTTGTTTTTTTTCTCTCTTTAAATAGTGAAGTATAGGACCGCGGTGCTTTGCAGTGAATGGTTTAGTTTTCACTCTTGCCTTGACTTTAGCCACCAATAAGATAACCACCTTCTAGTTAATTCTACCCGCCTAAAGTCTATTTTGCCCTCCCCCGTCTCTAAACCCCGGTGCTTTTGAAAAACTCTGCGCCATCATTCTAAACTATAAGGTGAAGCCCTTTACATAGCATTATCAAGTGTTCGGCAGTTTCCTTCTCTCCGCATGCACTGCATACCGTGTATACCCCTTCATATTTGGCCCGACATGTCGGAGTTGCTCGGGCAAGCGCTGACGCGAGTTTCCTATTCTATCATTTCCCAAGAGCTGAACACACTCGAGTTCATGTTACCTTTTTTTGAGAGAAGCGGCCACCTTCCCCCTGTTTTTTTTTTTTTTTTTTTAATTACCACGCTCCTGGTTTTGTTTTCCCTCCATTACCGTACTTGTGGCACTTTTCTCCGCGCACTCGGTCTTCTCTAATTTACCTGTTCAACCTCCCCGAGCACACACGTCGAGCGCGGCACACCAACGCTCCTGCTAGCGGTGTTCAACAGAGAGAAGAGGATGGATTCGGAGCCGAATCTCTCAGCACAACCCCTATGCCGACGCAGACAATTTGGGTGGCTCTGAGAAGAGCCGTTGATTTGTCGTTGCTCGCTGTGGCCCACGACGCACGCCTACTTGGAGCTGGTGTACTTGGTGACGGCTTTTGTACCCTCGGACACCGCGTGCTTGGCCAGCTCTCCGGGCAGCAGCAGGCGCACCGCGGTCTGGATCTCCCGGCTCGTGATGGTCGAGCGCTTGTTGTAGTGAGCAAGGCGTGACGACTCGGCGGCGATACGCTCGAAGATGTCGTTCACGAAGCTGTTCATGATGGACATGGCCTTGCTGGAGACACCAGTGTCGGGGTGCACCTGCTTCAGCACCTTATAGATGTAGATGGAGAAGCTCTCCTTCCTGCGGCGCTTCTTCTTCTTCTTGTCCGTGGCGCGCACATTCTTCTGCGCCTTGCCGGCCTTCTTGACGGCTTTGCCAGACGGTTGGGGAGGCATGATTTCACACAACACGCACGCGAGACCAGAGTCGAATGCGCGTGTCCCCCCGTCTGATTGGCTATGAAAGAGGAAAAGGAAGAGAAAAGCGCTGTCCCGTTACTGCCTCTCGTAATGAGGGCACCTCCACAGGAAAGCGCAGGGAAGGGGGAATGGGAATGAAAGAGTCAGAAGAGAAGAGGTGAGTATAGAGTGGTGAAATGCATTCGATCACTGGCCCCGCGCACGCGCGCAAGAAACAACGCAGACACCAACCGAGTGAAAGACCGCCGAGAAGCCGGAGACGATCAATGCGCCCAAGTAGTGAAGAAAAAAAAAAATCACTCACACGCACACACACACCACCGAACAGGCAGGGAGAAGTTTTGGGCGCTCCGCAATCACGAGGGAAGGGGAGAGAGTGTCTGCTCCGACGGGAGTGGCCTCATAGGAGAGAAGAAGGCCGTCAGGCAGGTGGGAGTGACTACGTAAACAATCACGTGGGACTCCGAGGGGGCGTGGCGCGCGGCACAGAAAACAACAACACGTGGGATTGTAACGGGCCTCTTTAGAGGCGCGTGAAAAGGTTCGCGTCGCCAAAGAAATCCAGGAGCGCATAGAGCGCCCGGCGAAGTGTTGCCACGTTCGCCGAGGGGAACAGCAAGTGTTCTGCACTCACGTGTGGCAGGCCGAGTTTCCCGTAGTTGTCCCAGAGCCGGCGACGAATGTCTGCGTATCCTGGGCACTGGCACAAAATGTGTTCAACGGTTTCCTCTGCCGGACACTGCACACACGAAGGGCTCCCACTGCCACGCCGTTTAGAGAGCAGTTGCGCTGTTCGGCCGCATCCAGCACGAAGGCGCAGCAGGAAAGCACGAGCACGCCGACCGATTCCCGTTGACGGCAGGCGGGGCACAGGCTTGCCGGCTGCTGTGCGGGGGTCTGGGTGTAGAGCTCGGACGTGGCGTGCGATTATGAGTCGCGCCACATCGTAGTCCCGAACGAAGTTCGTTGTGGGAGTGGAGGGGTCGTGGGCGTCCCTTGCGAGCTCGTCGGCTGCCTCGTTGCCGCGCACTCCGACGTGTGAGGGCACCCACTGAAACGACACATCGCACCCACTGCGCACGATCACGGTGAACTTGCGCGTGAGGCGCTGTGCGATCGAAGAGCCGTTTTCGCCCCTCGCAAGGGTGAGGATGGCCGCCCGAGAATCGCAGAAGATGACGGCCGAAGACGGGAGGAACTCGACCAGCTGATCGGCCGCAAGGTTCAGAGCCGCGAGCTCAGCGGTCGTCGAAGTCGCCGGGAGTGGAAGACGACACTTCCTCTCGTCTCGTAGCACCGGAATGACGCTGGCAGCAGCAGCGGATCCGTCCCCCTTCACTGAGCCGTCGGTGTAGAGATGAAGGTGGCCGGAGTAGCGCTGTTCGATCAGTGCGCAGGTCTCCTGTAGAAGGGCAGCCCGTGGTGTGTGCCCCTTGCTGCGTACACCCGGAACCCTGATCGAAATGGGCAGCCGGGAGTCCCAGTGAGGAGGGATAGGCAGGAGACCTGCGAAAGGGGTTCCCGAGATGAGGCTGGCGTACTCCAGTGCGCTGCGGCCCATACCAGTGTCGGGCAGCGATAGCAGACGATGTACGAGTGCCTTTCCCCCTCGCGTCATGTGCAAGCGCTCGACGTGACGCAGAGCACAAGCCTTGGCTCTTAGCGAGAGGGGAAACTGATTCGTTTCTGCATAGGTCACTCCCACTGGAGACGCCCGAGGCATTCCAAAGAGGCGGCGGATGACGCCGCGATGTGCCCTCTCGAGATTTTCCCACTGTGGCTGTCGCAGGGTGATGCAGGAGAATGCGTAGAGGGCCCTGGCTCCGGCGACGGCGTTGTACATCCTCAGGGCAATGTCTGGTGAACAGCCTTTGCCCCTCGCGAGGAGAGAGGACGCCGCTCCTGCGACTCTGCGACAGCTTATCCGGTGGCTGGCAACGGCTGGCTTCCAGCTCAGGCGGTGATCGATCGTGATGCCGAGGTATTGCACCGATCGTCGCCACGGCAGAGCACGTCCCCGGAACTTGAGGCGGCCGACCTCGTATCGTCCCTTGATGGTTGGGTGAACGAGAAGCGCTTCCGTCTTGGCCGTGGAGAGCTGAAGCCCAATGCTCGTGATGTAATCGTCCACGGCCTCGAGAGAGCGGTTGAGGCTCTGTCGCACCTGCAGCCCGCGCGGAGTGGGTCCACTCGCAAAGAGGGCGATGTCGTCCGCATAGATGGCAATGCGCACCTCGTACTCCAAGTCTCGTGGGATGTAGTCGACGATGCGCGCGAGGGCGAGGTTGAACAGCATGGGGCCCAAGATGCTGCCCTGCGGCACGCCGGCAGTGGACGGGCGAGGCGCGCTGAGGTCGCCACCAATGCGGACACGGAACGTTCTGCCCCGGAGGAACTCCTCGACGTACCCGAGAAGCCTGCCACACACACCCATAGCACGAAGAGCGTCCAAAACGGCCGCATGAGGCAGGCGATCGAAGGCACTCTTTATGTCGAGGAGAACCAAATATCCGGCTTCACCGCGGAGCTTTGCATTCTCCAGCGTGGTGACAACGTCGGAGATGCAATCCGCCGTTGACCGGTGACAGCGGAAGCCGCTCTGGACGTCCGCCAGGAAGTTCAGGGCCGCAGCAATCCACTCGAGTCGCTTGAGGGCCATGGCTTCCATCACTTTCCCGGCAGCTGACGTAAGCGAAACCGGCCTGTATGAGGTCGGTTCCGACGCGGGCTTGCCCTTCTTGCGCACCGGAACGACGATCGCCTCCTTCCACGTCGCCGGAAACGCACCCGAGCGCCAGACGCTGTTGTATCCCTCGAGCAGGCCAGGAAGTTGGCCCTCGTCGAGGTTTCGCAGCATCTGGTACGTAATGCCGTCGCTGCCAGGCGCAGAACGGCTCCTCCGCGTGGAAAGGACGTGGCGCAGCTCTCCGATGGTGAAATCCTGCGTGCAGAGGGCCTCTATATGTCGCACAATCTCTGCCGTGGGGAAAAACCGCTCGGGAGCGAACAGTTCCGGCCGGTGATGCGCTGGCAGAGGGTGAAGCCGCACTGTGTCAGGGGCGAGGACAGGGGCGTTGAAGGTGTCGGCGAGCAGTTCCGTCAGCTGAGCCGTGGTCAGCTGCGGGGCGATCGCGATGGAGAGAGCCGGATCTTGCGGGACCCGTTGTCGCAACATCGCTCCGAACACCCGCCAGGCGCGCCGGTTGTTGCGCTGCTGTTCGAAGGAGCGGCAGAGGCTGGACCAGCTTTCGGCGTAGCGATGGTGGGCGTGGCGCCTGCACACCGCGTCAATGCGGTTATAGATTGTCCAGTCCTCCGCCCTCTCAGAGCGCTCAGCCCGGCGCTGAGCCCGACGACGAGCAGCCCGTAAGTTGAGCTGCTTGATGTCCGGCACCGGCGTGTTGGCGGGAACACGGCACTTCACCGTAGCCTCGCGCGCGCACTCGGCTATGTGCGTAAACACGTCACCCGCGACTGGCACTGAAGCACACAGTTCGCGAAAGCGTGTGAAGTTCACCACCGAGTAGGCGCGCGTCTGATCAGGCCGGGCGCAGAGGGGCTCGAGGCAGATGGGGTAGTGATCCGACCCCTCCGTGTCAGGGCTTCGGGACCACCGGTAGCGGCAGTCTTCCGTCACGAAGGAGAGGTCGATCGCACTGGGAGCCGAGCCGCGCCTCAGGAAGGTGTTCCTGCCATCGTTGAGGAGATGGAGACCGGCGGCGAGGGACGCATCCAACACCTTGCGGCCCGGGTTGTTCACTCCCGCACTTCCCCACGCCGTGTGGTGAGAGTTGAAGTCACCGCACACAACTGCCGAAGCACCGAGACGGTCCACCAGTCGCACGATAAACTGGGGGTCCCAGAGTCGAGGGTAGCGCACATAAACACTCGCTATTGCAGTGTCTACAGCACCAACGCGCACTCGCACAGCAACGCACTCGACACCGGGACACAGAATATCGGCGATGTCAACCGCCGACTGGGGAAGTCGCGCACGCACATAAATGGACGCGCGAGAGCATCCCGGCCGATGCAACAGTTGCGTGCAGTGGGGGCTGACACAGTCGGCACGTTCACACTCGGTCGCACTGTGATAGGCCACATGTCCGGGGATATTGAGCTCCCCAGCACGAACGTGCGTTTCCTGAAGAGCCAGGACATCAAGTTCGCGCTGGGGAAGTGAGCGCACAAGCTCACGGTGACGGCGGCGGAGAGAACGGATGTTCCACTGGAGTATCCGCGGCCGTGGCTTCCTTGACGCACTATCCATGGTGGGCTAAGTCTTGATGGGCACTCAGAGCGGCGAGACAAAAGTCGCGCGTCGTCGTGCTGCACACCGTGGTTTCGAGGAGTGCGCGAAGAGCCGCGGCCAGCGCCGTCATGACCGTATCCCTTGCGTCTTTTTTGGGGGGGGCAGGGGGGGGACATGTGGGCTGTGTGGCGGCTGGAGCCGGCGCTGTGGTAGCACTGCCCTTCAGGGCATCGCGGAAAGTGCCGACAGGGTGTGTGGCTGCCTTTGCTGGCGCTGAAGCCTCCCGTTGAAGCGAAGCTTTTGCCCGCTCGATGGCTTCGCGGCGCGTCAGCTTTCCGCCAGAGGAGGCGAGTAGAAAGGCGGCCTTTCGCTGCAGCTGCCATGACTCGCACCGGGGTTCGTTCGCCGGGTGGGAACCCTTGCAGTTGACGCAGCGGGGTCTTTCTGAGGGGCAGGGACCCTCAGCGTGGTTCCCGCCGCAACGGAGGCAGCGCCTGTCGCGCGAGCACGTTGCTGTGGCGTGTCCAAACACACCGCAACGCGCACACTGCAGTGGACGCGGAAGGCGCGCCCGAACCGGCCTCCGCTGTTTGAAAAGCGAGAGCTCCGCCGGCACCACAGTTCCCTCAAATGTAATTACAAGCGTGGAGCCGCGCCGCGCATACGTAAGGGTCTTCACCACTGAGGTAATGTTTGCGGCAATGATGTCCAGGGGAATGCTTTCATCGACCCCGAACACCTCCCCCACACACGAGTTGAGGTCGAGCACTTTTGCCTTTACTCTCACATCAACGATGGTGGTGATGTCTAGGAGTTCACTGACATCAGAGTTGGGGGCAGTGTCGACAGCAACGAGGTTGCGGCGATGGTTAACCCGCACGCGTTGTGTGGCTGGGAACCCAGCGAGATAAGCAGCGATGGCGTCCCTCGATGCAGCCAGGAAGTGCGACTTGCGGCCGACCGGTCTGAAAATGATGGTCTGGCCGATGGCGTCACCAGTAGGCTGCGTAATAGGGGCGCGGATCGCCGCTACCGCCTGTGAGGAAACCGGGCGTGGCGTTGGCTGCTGCTTTTTCGTCTGTTTCCCCTTCCCTTTCCCTCTTGTCTGGGGCAGAGAGGAGTCAATGGGCGCACACAGAGTAAGCTTGCCCGGGGCCTCCGTGGTTGGAAGAGGGGGAAAGCTCGCAAAGCCCGCCGGGGAGGAGACTCGGGATGTTGAGGGGAGTGGCACCTCCTCTCTTAGTGGCCGGCTTAGTTCCTTTGGGGGACCCGCCGGGAGAGGGAGGGGGTTGTTGGCCTGAGGGGAGGACGGGGGGAGACAGGCAGTTGACCCACGCTCGCCTCGGGAAAGGGTTGTGGCTTGTGCGCCACTCTCTCCAGTGACATCAGGACCGGGGAGGACTGGTTGGGAGAAGAAACCAGTTTTCGGCTGCGCAGATAGATCGCGGGCTGGGTTGGTGCCGGCGGCTGCAGCAGACGACGCTCCTTGCTCAGTCTGTTCCACGCTCACGACACTTCCGCTTTCGGAGCTCGGTGATGTGGCGGGTGTCTCGTGCTCCCAGGAGGAGGAGGAGGACGAAGACGTTGTGGGGGAGGAGGAACTGGCCTCACTGGATTCCTCGTTTCTGGGTGGTGGCTGCGAGAGAAACTCGTCGGTTTGCGTGGCCGTAGAAATGGCGGCCGGCTTGGTAATGGCCGCTGCTCGGCCTCCTCGGTTCCTTTGTGTCGCAGCCGGCTTCTTGGGCGGTTGCTGGCGCCGTGGATGTGGTCGAGTCTGTGGCCTGGACGTAGGTGTCTCCTCCGGTTTCTCCTTAGGGTAGAAGCCTTTGCGAGCCAGTCGGAGGCGGGCCCTGGTCAGTCGCAGGCCGGCCGCTTTAACGGCCGGGCTAGGACCACATGTTTGTGGCGTGGAGTCCACGTGGTCGGCGGCTTCGTTGAGGTCTGAGTGGAGAGCCTCGGAGTTGTGCGATGGCTCGTGGTTGCCGTCGGCCATGATAAGTGCCGACAGACCTCAAATGAGGTTGAAAAAAAAAAAAAGGGGGGGGATAAGAAAACAAACAGTTATAGCTACATACTGCTCTGCCCCCTGAGAGCCCTGAGAAGGGCTACGCTCGAGAGCGCGATCCTGGGAGCAGAACAAAAGGGAAAAAAAAGGACACAGGCGTGTCAATTACTTTATTGAAAACAAAAGACTTGATGGAGCGACGAAAAAACACGTCCGCTCCCTCCAAAACTCGCGCGCCGTCCGTGTCCCCCCGTCTCGCCGCGCTTAAATATGAGCGAGGGGTGTTGACGAGATCAGCACAACGCGCGCGCCCCATTGGTTCGCACGGCTTCTCTCTCTCACACTCTCATCCGTTCCCCGCGAGCGGCGGCGCGCGATGGTGGCAACGGAAACCATTCGAGCACGGCTCTCATCTCAGAAGGCAGCAGCTTTCTTGTTTTCGGCAACCGGCTTCGTACCAAGCGAAAAGCAACACCATGTCCGGACGTGGCAAGGGCGGCAAGGCGAAAGGCAAGAGCAAGACCCGTTCTAGCCGCGCGGGGCTTCAGTTCCCCGTGGGCCGTATTCACCGCCTCCTACGCAAGGGAAACTACGCCGAGCGCGTCGGAGCTGGCGCTCCGGTCTACCTGGCTGCCGTACTCGAGTACCTGGCCGCCGAGGTGCTCGAGCTGGCGGGCAACGCCGCTCGTGACAACAAGAAGACCCGGATCATCCCCCGTCACTTGCAGCTCGCCATCCGCAACGACGAGGAGCTGAACAAACTGCTTTCCGGCGTCACCATCGCGCAGGGCGGTGTGTTGCCCAACATTCAAGCCGTGCTTCTTCCAAAGAAGACGGAGAAGAAGGCGTAAGCGAGCACCCCTTCCGCGCGCTCGCCGCATTCCCCAAACGGTCCTTCTAAGGACCACCCAAACAGGTGACGCGGCCGTGTTTCGCTTCGCAGTCACGATGGCTCTGTTCGTACCCTCAAGCGTGTTTGTTTTTCTATACTTTATATATATTTCCTCGCGACATCAGTTAGCCACAAGTGCGCGACGCCAAATGCTGCAAAGAGACAACCAAATCACGCAGCTCGGCACCGAAAAAGACAGAAAAGAGCATGTAAGCGTTGTCATTTCTCATTAAAAAAAAAAAAAAAAAAAGCTCCACACGTAACCGTCTATCCTTACGATGACACCTGAACGGGTCAGCACAGGGACAGAGTAAATTTAATACCTTTGAATAGAAAAACAAACGTAAGGTAAAAAAAAAAAAGAGAGAGAGAGAGAGAGAACCCGCCGTTAGCGCATTCCATTTGGTGCTTCTAACACAATTTATTTCGTCTATCTTGCTAGGCAGCGCAGCCACTATTACACAGAACACACAACACAAGCGCTTAACTTCAACTAAACGTTTATTGCAAAAAAAAAAAAAAAATTGTCCAGAATATGGCACAAAAACTTGTTCAGCTTCAAAAGAAATGAAAGGAAATGACACGCGATGATTTCGAGTGTGTTAGTGCACTCTCTATCGCGCTCACGCGGAAAGAACTGTTTTTTGGATGGGGTGATAGAGAATAACAGACAGTAATGTGCGGGACTGGCACGTGTGCTTTTTGTTGTCTACCTTTTACTATTCTTTTTCTCTGTTCACCCCCTTTATAAACTCTGACGTTTGCAATGAAAGTTCAGTTGAAGTTAAGCGCTTGTGTTGTGAGGTCTGTGTAATAGTGGCTGCGCTTCCTAGCGAGATGGATCCTTACCAACTGGCCCGATACAATTGTTTATTTCGTCTCTCGGTAAAACTTCATCACCTCCTACGAGTGCACCCAAAAGTTGCGCCGGGGTCCAGCAGCCCAAGTCACCATGGCGTTACGCAAACAGAAGCCCTCAAAAACACCTTACAAGCGGCGGGCAAAAAGGTAAACACATAAATGAAATTGACACACCACAGGGTCGCAGCACGGCTGCTGCACACACACCGACTGAAGCTAGCCTACCTTTTCTCTGTCTACTCATAATGATACACACTTTTACCTTGAATTTGTCAAAGCTGAGCCATTTCTTCGTAATAACGACGCGCCGACGTTCCGTTCTTCCGCGCGCTAGACAACGGCAGCCACGTACGTACAAAACATGACAGCAAAAGAGGGTGCGGCCGGAGTACGTGGCCTGGAGTGGTCTCGTAGCCAAAGCAGACACGTTGGTGGTCCTGAGAAGGACCGTTTGTTGTTGCTTGCCTGTCGACCGAAGCGCAGGGAGCAGCCCAACTTAGGCGCGCTCACCGCGAATGCGCCGAGCCAGCTGGATGTCCTTTGGCATGATGGTGACGCGCTTAGCGTGGATGGCGCACAGGTTGGTGTCTTCGAAAAGACCAACGAGGTAGGCCTCGCTAGCTTCCTGTAGGGCCATCACGGCAGAACTCTGGAAACGGAGGTCCGTCTTGAAGTCCTGAGCGATTTCCCGCACCAGGCGCTGAAAGGGAAGCTTGCGGATCAGCAGTTCGGTCGACTTCTGGTATCGGCGAATTTCACGCAGGGCCACGGTTCCAGGCCTGTAACGGTGAGGTTTCTTCACCCCGCCTGTGGCAGGGGCACTCTTGCGAGCAGCCTTGGTAGCAAGCTGCTTACGCGGAGCCTTGCCTCCAGTACTCTTGCGCGCGGTTTGTTTAGTTCGGGCCATGCTGCGTGCGTCCGATCACCTCGACTGACGGAGCGAAACTGCGCTCCTGCCGGAGATCGGCAAAAGCGGCTTCGCCGCACGACCCATCTCTCTCCCTCCCATTGGCCGAAGCGTGAGAACCCGTCCGCGTGCGAGCGCGGAAGCGTACGCCAGGATGCTGGCTGGCGCTCATTTTCGGGCAACCGTGCAGTTCGCGGCTGCAAAGAGGTACACCGAAACGAAACCACTACCGCTGTACAATACAGCCTGCTGCGCATTTCTTTCGCCTTCCAGGCAACACATCAATCGACGCTGTAGCTCGTCGCTTCCCGAAGCGGCGCGACGGAGTGCGAGACGCCACCATTCACGCCAACAGCGCGCATCGCACTAGAGCGCCTCGCATCACCGAGGGCAAATGCGCACTGCCACGCCAAAAAAACTTGCTCCTTGCGTTGTCGCTTATTTGCGACCATTACGTAGATGGGCGAAGACGACGAGAGACCACCGGCAGTGTTGGTATATGCATACACGTCCGCGCAACGACAAGGAGTAAAACGCAACAAAACATTCTAACACAAACACCCCGTACATCCAACTGCCACTGAGCGCGCCTACTTGCTCAATCGCAGACAGTAACGGGACTCAATTTTATCTTCCTTTCCCTCTTAAGAATCACTCATACATACTTGCCAAACTACTAGGTGCGCTCAATGGCGGTTGGATGTACGGGGTGTTTGCGTTCGAATGTTTTGTTTCATTTTTACTCCTATTCCCTCGATATGTCGTCTCACTCTGGCTTCCCTCATGTCTCTTTCTCTACACTTTTATTCCCACCCTTTTAATCCCCCCTCACCCCCCATCCCTTGTGAGCTACCGCTGAGGTGTCGCATCCTGATGCAGACAGTTTCGGGGCTCACTTTCCTCTTCTTTTCCATCTTACACATCAGCAATCCCCCCCCCCCCCCCCCAACCTCTAAGTGCTAAATATGTGGCACAAAAAGCAGGAAATGGACTCAATGAAAGGGTGAAAAATAATAATCATAATAGAAACGAAGATCAACACGCGCCTCAAAAAGCCCCATTCACTCCTCTTTCACATTTTCACGAGAAAATGAAGGTACACACATGGAGAACAATTTTTGTTATAGGTAGGCTTTGCCTGAGCAGAACCACTGTCGTGCGCCTTGGTTACACATTCGACACGCCTCGTCCTGTGCGGAGGTGGGTGGGAAACCAAGGGTGCACTTGAAAATGCAATGCTCGTGGGTTGGTGTCGCCATCTGACGGCAGGCTCACGCGAGCGCGCCTTGCTTTCGAATTTCCCGCGCTCGAACCTCTCGCGTTTACATCATGGGCTAGTCCCCCCCCCCCCCCCCTCTCGCGTGGGCGGCGAAGCCAGCCTCCCTAGAGTGACCACCTCTGCCGGCGAAATGGAAACACTTGTTGCGTAGCTGTCCGTCCAAGTAAAGCTTTCACAACTGCAGTGTTCGCAGCACCAGTACAGTACATGAGTGCCACTTCTATCAAGTGCAGCTTCCCTCAGCACGCTGCATGGGCAGCGCTTATTGTGTACTTGCTTCTGACTTGCGCAGAAATTCTGTTTAAACATCCCCTTCCACTTTTCTTTCTTTTTTTTTTGTATTTTGCAGCTCGGCAGCGCCAGGTGTGAAAAAAAAAAACAAACAAAAATTATTAGGCGTGACAATGTACACAATGTGTTATTGAATGGGGCACTTCTGAGTGCACAGCGGGCGCGGTAAACACGACCAACCTGTCACAATCAATTTTTTCATTTGTAAGTACACATCCCTTCTTCGTCTGGGTGCCCCACGGTAGAACATAGTGCGTTTTTATTTATTTTGACACAACGTGACGCGATCGTGTAGTGGGCATTCCAAAGAAAAAAGCGAGTTCGTGCTTCCTGAGCATAGTCGTGTCTCCAAGAATGCAGTGACCAGGGTAGAACGCTGCGCTCGGCTTCTTCCTTCGCGCGATAAGGTAACTAGGCGACGTTCGCTTGACGGGCCCGTTTTAGCAGCTTGGCTTGCAGGAAGGAGAGGAAGAACTCGCAGATGCGGCGATTGATTCGTGCATGCAGACCCAGGAGAAAGACGACGACGCGAACGAAATGCGGTGAACGTGACAAGTACCCAGCGCGATCAAGCTACTACTACACGAGGTGCTGCTCACCTGAGCGATGACGCAATGATATTGCAAAGAGGGACGGACGGGTATGGCGAACCGCTGGGATCACACTGCCGAAGCATCAAGTGGGTAGCCCTGAAGAGGGCTGTTGTGTTCTCGTTGGCTGGCTGCAGGCGACGCCGCTGGCTTCTTAGCCTCCGAATCCGTACAGGGTGCGGCCCTGACGCTTGAGGGCGTACACGACGTCCATGGCTGTCACGGTCTTCCTTTTGGCGTGCTCGGTGTAAGTGACGGCATCGCGGATCACGTTCTCGAGGAACACCTTGAGAACGCCGCGAGTTTCCTCGTAGATGAGGCCAGAGATGCGCTTGACACCGCCACGGCGCGCCAGACGACGGATGGCCGGCTTGGTTATGCCCTGGATGTTGTCACGCAACACCTTTCGATGACGCTTGGCGCCACCCTTCCCCAGCCCTTTGCCACCTTTGCCACGGCCAGACATGACGGCTTCCGAAGTTTCTGCTTCTGCTTCGAAACGCGCCCGGAAAGCGAATGCTCGACACGATCGAGTCGCGGTGTCGGCGCCGGCCCGCGAGACTGAGGAGGAAGGCGAACGGCGCACGCCGGTTGGTCGGCGGCCAGCTCGTCTCTCTCTCCCTCTTTTCTTCGCGAGGAGCGCGTTGGCCGCGCAGGTTGCTGCACTGACTATTTTTCTGCACTACAAGATTGAATATACACGGCAAACATGCTTTCGTTTGTTTGTTTGTTTTTAATTCTTTTCTCGTTACTGTTGCTAAGTTTCTTGCCCATTCATTCACGCACCCTTCACTGCTGCAAAATGGCGTATCAGTCGTATCAGCTGCCCCAGCGGCAAGGAGACATCAAACCGAGTAAGCGACAATTCATGTACGCGTACGTACAAGCCCAGCGGATACAACGCGTTCGCTAAAAAACGTTTCATCGTGTCCACTGAACATGACACACGCAATATTTGTCAAAACTCACAGCTGCAACAGCTCACCTGTGTGCCGCACGTAAATAAACTGCACACTTAACACTTTGCGACTACTCGTCCCCGGCGTGTGCCCCCCCCCCCTCTTTTTTTTTTTTCTTTTCTATGTTCTCGCTTTCTCTCTAATCACATCAATGCCTCATTTGCACGCACGAAACCCGTTTCACGGCGTCACTTTGACGCCATCCTTGTCGCCAAACCAAGGGACTAACACACGCGGTCCGGGCACGGCCTCATGGCCGGAAATTTCTAAACAAAGCGTGCTCGCGTTGTTGTGGACGCCGGCACGTGAAATTCGGCAAAGTAACAGCACCTTTGGCTGGCTACGCGTGTCTCAAATTTTACTGTGGCAGCTCCACTACATATCGCGATACGGCAGTTTCACCGAAGCCACGCAACGCGACCGCGCTCATTTCAGCATTCACGGGGACGGCAGAGAGTGAGAGCGCACCTCCTCTCGGGCGCGCCTCTCCTCCCGTAAACACGGACTGTCAAGCGGTCCGGTCGCAGCGAAGTTTCCCCATCTCCTTGCGGGGTGGTTCAACACCTGCCCGTTTCAAGTGCACGGTTGCACTGTGAGGAACCCTGCAAGGGTCACGCAATTACAGGCAAAACAGCCCTAACTCTAAAGCGCCTTACATAGGACGAGATTGGAGCGTAAAATGCACCACCCTTTATGCATTCTTTCTTCTTTACAGCGTTGGAAGAGTGTTCGTTCGCTGCATGTTTTACGCATGCGTACTTTCGCTTACATAATACCTTCGGAGGCTGACAACCTGTTAAGTAATCTATCAACGACTATCCGGACGGCATCAGCTGTGCAAAGAAGATTTGCAGTTGGCCTTCCAGAGCCGTCCAGAGCACACAAAGTAGGTCTACACATCGTGGCAACCAATATTTCGAAAAAAGTGAATTGCGTAGTATTATAAAGAATACAACTTTCAGAATGAGCAAAACTGCTTGGTTTGACCAAAGTACAAAGAGGTGCGATTTATACCACATCGATCCATTTATTGAATTAAAAATTACGCTGGCATTAGATAGAATATCGGAAACTCTAATTGACCGATTGAGGCTAGGCACGGCATACACAAAAACATTTGTTTTTTTTTTTTCTTTGCACAGACACGGCAGAGCTGAAAGTCCCGAATGCGAATGCGGATTGATAGATGAAGACGTATGTCACCTTCTCGTAGACTGTCCACATCACGAGACGCCGTCTTAAGTCCGAACAGTTGGCATTAGACCGCAGACCGTTTAACATGAAGAAACTTCTGGGTCCGTGGCCTACTCGAGTTTTACAGTCGCACGCTTTAAAAGCATCAACACGTTCTTTACAAGACAGCGGGATTGCTGATAAGTATTAAGAAATAACGAACTTTCATTTGTAACAAATGTACTTATTATGTACAGTATCACGTGACTCTCATCATGTGTGTGTTGTGAAATGAATGACGTGTCGACAATTATGTACACACGAGCGAATGCATCTTTATACGGACCAGACGTGTGCTCTACTGTTTTGTGCTGGTGGACCGAATATTATCGAGGGACATTATATCAGAGACTTCATTCATTGACTTTCGAACATTTACTTACCATTGTGTTCTGATATGTGCGTATAAGTGTAAGTGTGTCTTTGCATATCTCTGCCCGAGTTTTCTACTTTCCATGCACTGCTTTGTACGTTTTGCTTCAAGATACGTGTTCAAGTTTAACTCAACGGCCAAGGAGTAGCCGGCGCCATAATGGTGCGCCGACATCTCCTTACATATCATATCAATAAGAAAAAAAGATGCGCGCCAATGCCCATCTATTGTATTCCCTTCTCACGTGCCCCAATACCAAACTGCGCGTGCCATTTCTGTGGTGCAAGTGTGTTTAAGTAGTCGCAGTTTCATCTTTCACAATCATGAGGGTTCCCATATTGAAAGTATTCCTTCCCCGAACTTGTGGCAGGGACGCACGATGCGAAATTACAAAATGATCGCGCTTGAAAGCTTCATACAAATGCACTGTCGACCCGCCGAACATAGTCAGTAATCTAAAACAAAGCGGAAATAAACGGTGCGTCCGCTCATTCATTTAAGGTAAGTTTCCCACCACATTCCGAATGGAACGTACCACTCATTTGTGCCTAGCACAGGCGCATTTGTTCTTTCGAAGAGAACACAGTGTTCCGCTACACCGTGTGATTATGTAAACGTCAAGCCGAGCAGTGTCGTTTGCTGGCCGGCCTGGCTATGTTTCTTTCGGCGACGCGCAAACGGAGCACTCGGTGCGAAAACGGGAAATGCCCATACCTCGTGTCGACCGCCTTTCTTTACTGGATTTCGTACTTCTTTGTGCACTATATAAATCACCTGCGTGGTACCCCTGTCATGCGTACGCACAGTTTTGTTTTTTCCTTCACTCGGGCTGTCGATACTTTGCTTTCGGACAATAATTAGCATGCAGTCCGCCGCCACGCTTTTCTGCTTCTACAGCTATTGTCACATGCGTCTATATATTTCTCCCCTATCTTTTCTTGCATCAATGCTTCCGCACATTTTTCACCGCGCCACGCACTTTAAGCTACATTCACTCCTCCTACAGTCTCGAAACGGGCCTGCCCTGCGCTCTCAAGAAATAAATGCCCCAATTTCGTAAACAAATGAATGGCGTGGCAGAGAAGGAACTCTGCGCTGTCTGATGAATGTGGCTGTACCCTTCACATCGG
Organism: Rhipicephalus microplus; assembly: GCF_043290135.1. Lineage (NCBI taxonomy): Eukaryota > Metazoa > Arthropoda > Arachnida > Ixodida > Ixodidae > Rhipicephalus > Rhipicephalus microplus. The sequence goes on from NW_027464822.1 coordinate 65,362, forward strand.
GCGGCAGCTATCACCACCTAGCCATAATGCTGACCTAACAAACAGCTACATTTATCTTGTTTTTTTTCTCTCTTTAAATAGTGAAGTATAGGACCGCGGTGCTTTGCAGTGAATGGTTTAGTTTTCACTCTTGCCTTGACTTTAGCCACCAATAAGATAACCACCTTCTAGTTAATTCTACCCGCCTAAAGTCTATTTTGCCCTCCCCCGTCTCTAAACCCCGGTGCTTTTGAAAAACTCTGCGCCATCATTCTAAACTATAAGGTGAAGCCCTTTACATAGCATTATCAAGTGTTCGGCAGTTTCCTTCTCTCCGCATGCACTGCATACCGTGTATACCCCTTCATATTTGGCCCGACATGTCGGAGTTGCTCGGGCAAGCGCTGACGCGAGTTTCCTATTCTATCATTTCCCAAGAGCTGAACACACTCGAGTTCATGTTACCTTTTTTTGAGAGAAGCGGCCACCTTCCCCCTGTTTTTTTTTTTTTTTAATTACCACGCTCCTGGTTTTGTTTTCCCTCCATTACCGTACTTGTGGCACTTTTCTCCGCGCACTCGGTCTTCTCTAATTTACCTGTTCAACCTCCCCGAGCACACACGTCGAGCGCGGCACACCAACGCTCCTGCTAGCGGTGTTCAACAGAGAGAAGAGGATGGATTCGGAGCCGAATCTCTCAGCACAACCCCTATGCCGACGCAGACAATTTGGGTGGCTCTGAGAAGAGCCGTTGATTTGTCGTTGCTCGCTGTGGCCCACGACGCACGCCTACTTGGAGCTGGTGTACTTGGTGACGGCTTTTGTACCCTCGGACACCGCGTGCTTGGCCAGCTCTCCGGGCAGCAGCAGGCGCACCGCGGTCTGGATCTCCCGGCTCGTGATGGTCGAGCGCTTGTTGTAGTGAGCAAGGCGTGACGACTCGGCGGCGATACGCTCGAAGATGTCGTTCACGAAGCTGTTCATGATGGACATGGCCTTGCTGGAGACACCAGTGTCGGGGTGCACCTGCTTCAGCACCTTATAGATGTAGATGGAGAAGCTCTCCTTCCTGCGGCGCTTCTTCTTCTTCTTGTCCGTGGCGCGCACATTCTTCTGCGCCTTGCCGGCCTTCTTGACGGCTTTGCCAGACGGTTGGGGAGGCATGATTTCACACAACACGCACGCGAGACCAGAGTCGAATGCGCGTGTCCCCCCGTCTCGCCGCGCTTAAATATGAGCGAGGGGTGTTGACGAGATCAGCACAACGCGCGCGCCCCATTGGTTCGCACGGCTTCTCTCTCTCACACTCTCATCCGTTCCCCGCGAGCGGCGGCGCGCGATGGTGGCAACGGAAACCATTCGAGCACGGCTCTCATCTCAGAAGGCAGCAGCTTTCTTGTTTTCGGCAACCGGCGTCGTACCAAGCGAAAAGCAACACACCATGTCCGGACGTGGCAAGGGCGGCAAGGCGAAAGGCAAGAGCAAGACCCGTTCTAGCCGCGCGGGGCTTCAGTTCCCCGTGGGCCGTATTCACCGCCTCCTACGCAAGGGAAACTACGCCGAGCGCGTCGGAGCTGGCGCTCCGGTCTACCTGGCTGCCGTACTCGAGTACCTGGCCGCCGAGGTGCTCGAGCTGGCGGGCAACGCCGCTCGTGACAACAAGAAGACCCGGATCATCCCCCGTCACTTGCAGCTCGCCATCCGCAACGACGAGGAGCTGAACAAACTGCTTTCCGGCGTCACCATCGCGCAGGGCGGTGTGTTGCCCAACATTCAAGCCGTGCTTCTTCCAAAGAAGACGGAGAAGAAGGCGTAAGCGAGCACCCCTTCCGCGCGCTCGCCGCATTCCCCAAACGGTCCTTCTAAGGACCACCCAAACAGGTGACGCGGCCGTGTTTCGCTTCGCAGTCACGATGGCTCTGTTCGTACCCTCAAGCGTGTTTGTTTTTCTATACTTTATATATATTTCCTCGCGACATCAGTTAGCCACAAGTGCGCGACGCCAAATGCTGCAAAGAGACAACCAAATCACGCAGCTCGGCACCGAAAAAGACAGAAAAGAGCATGTAAGCGTTGTCATTTCTCATTAAAAAAAAAAAAAAAAAAAGCTCCACACGTAACCGTCTATCCTTACGATGACACCTGAACGGGTCAGCACAGGGACAGAGTAAATTTAATACCTTTGAATAGAAAAACAAACGTAAGGTAAAAAAAAAAAAGAGAGAGAGAGAGAGAGAACCCGCCGTTAGCGCATTCCATTTGGTGCTTCTAACACAATTTATTTCGTCTATCTTGCTAGGCAGCGCAGCCACTATTACACAGAACACACAACACAAGCGCTTAACTTCAACTAAACGTTTATTGCAAAAAAAAAAAAAAAAATTGTCCAGAATATGGCACAAAAACTTGTTCAGCTTCAAAAGAAATGAAAGGAAATGACACGCGATGATTTCGAGTGTGTTAGTGCACTCTCTATCGCGCTCACGCGGAAAGAACTGTTTTTTGGATGGGGTGATAGAGAATAACAGACAGTAATGTGCGGGACTGGCACGTGTGCTTTTTGTTGTCTACCTTTTACTATTCTTTTTCTCTGTTCACCCCCTTTATAAACTCTGACGTTTGCAATGAAAGTTCAGTTGAAGTTAAGCGCTTGTGTTGTGAGGTCTGTGTAATAGTGGCTGCGCTTCCTAGCGAGATGGATCCTTACCAACTGGCCCGATACAATTGTTTATTTCGTCTCTCGGTAAAACTTCATCACCTCCTACGAGTGCACCCAAAAGTTGCGCCGGGGTCCAGCAGCCCAAGTCACCATGGCGTTACGCAAACAGAAGCCCTCAAAAACACCTTACAAGCGGCGGGCAAAAAGGTAAACACATAAATGAAATTGACACACCACAGGGTCGCAGCACGGCTGCTGCACACACACCGACTGAAGCTAGCCTACCTTTTCTCTGTCTACTCATAATGATACACACTTTTACCTTGAATTTGTCAAAGCTGAGCCATTTCTTCGTAATAACGACGCGCCGACGTTCCGTTCTTCCGCGCGCTAGACAACGGCAGCCACGTACGTACAAAACATGACAGCAAAAGAGGGTGCGGCCGGAGTACGTGGCCTGGAGTGGTCTCGTAGCCAAAGCAGACACGTTGGTGGTCCTGAGAAGGACCGTTTGTTGTTGCTTGCCTGTCGACCGAAGCGCAGGGAGCAGCCCAACTTAGGCGCGCTCACCGCGAATGCGCCGAGCCAGCTGGATGTCCTTTGGCATGATGGTGACGCGCTTAGCGTGGATGGCGCACAGGTTGGTGTCTTCGAAAAGACCAACGAGGTAGGCCTCGCTAGCTTCCTGTAGGGCCATCACGGCAGAACTCTGGAAACGGAGGTCCGTCTTGAAGTCCTGAGCGATTTCCCGCACCAGGCGCTGAAAGGGAAGCTTGCGGATCAGCAGTTCGGTCGACTTCTGGTATCGGCGAATTTCACGCAGGGCCACGGTTCCAGGCCTGTAACGGTGAGGTTTCTTCACCCCGCCTGTGGCAGGGGCACTCTTGCGAGCAGCCTTGGTAGCAAGCTGCTTACGCGGAGCCTTGCCTCCAGTACTCTTGCGCGCGGTTTGTTTAGTTCGGGCCATGCTGCGTGCGTCCGATCACCTCGACTGACGGAGCGAAACTGCGCTCCTGCCGGAGATCGGCAAAAGCGGCTTCGCCGCACGACCCATCTCTCTCCCTCCCATTGGCCGAAGCGTGAGAACCCGTCCGCGTGCGAGCGCGGAAGCGTACGCCAGGATGCTGGCTGGCGCTCATTTTCGGGCAACCGTGCAGTTCGCGGCTGCAAAGAGGTACACCGAAACGAAACCACTACCGCTGTACAATACAGCCTGCTGCGCATTTCTTTCGCCTTCCAGGCAACACATCAATCGACGCTGTAGCTCGTCGCTTCCCGAAGCGGCGCGACGGAGTGCGAGACGCCACCATTCACGCCAACAGCGCGCATCGCACTAGAGCGCCTCGCATCACCGAGGGCAAATGCGCACTGCCACGCCAAAAAAACTTGCTCCTTGCGTTGTCGCTTATTTGCGACCATTACGTAGATGGGCGAAGACGACGAGAGACCACCGGCAGTGTTGGTATATGCATACACGTCCGCGCAACGACAAGGAGTAAAACGCAACAAAACATTCTAACACAAACACCCCGTACATCCAACTGCCACTGAGCGCGCCTACTTGCTCAATCGCAGACAGTAACGGGACTCAATTTTATCTTCCTTTCCCTCTTAAGAATCACTCATACATACTTGCCAAACTACTAGGTGCGCTCAATGGCGGTTGGATGTACGGGGTGTTTGCGTTCGAATGTTTTGTTTCATTTTTACTCCTATTCCCTCGATATGTCGTCTCACTCTGGCTTCCCTCATGTCTCTTTCTCTACACTTTTATTCCCACCCTTTTAATCCCCCCTCACCCCCCATCCCTTGTGAGCTACCGCTGAGGTGTCGCATCCTGATGCAGACAGTTTCGGGGCTCACTTTCCTCTTCTTTTCCATCTTACACATCAGCAATCCCCCCCCCCCCCCCCAACCTCTAAGTGCTAAATATGTGGCACAAAAAGCAGGAAATGGACTCAATGAAAGGGTGAAAAATAATAATCATAATAGAAACGAAGATCAACACGCGCCTCAAAAAGCCCCATTCACTCCTCTTTCACATTTTCACGAGAAAATGAAGGTACACACATGGAGAACAATTTTTGTTATAGGTAGGCTTGCCTGAGCAGAACCACTGTCGTGCGCCTTGGTTACACATTCGACACGCCTCGTCCTGTGCGGAGGTGGGTGGGAAACCAAGGGTGCACTTGAAAATGCAATGCTCGTGGGTTGGTGTCGCCATCTGACGGCAGGCTCACGCGAGCGCGCCTTGCTTTCGAATTTCCCGCGCTCGAACCTCTCGCGTTTACATCATGGGCTAGTCCCCCCCCCCCCCCCCTCTCGCGTGGGCGGCGAAGCCAGCCTCCCTAGAGTGACCACCTCTGCCGGCGAAATGGAAACACTTGTTGCGTAGCTGTCCGTCCAAGTAAAGCTTTCACAACTGCAGTGTTCGCAGCACCAGTACAGTACATGAGTGCCACTTCTATCAAGTGCAGCTTCCCTCAGCACGCTGCATGGGCAGCGCTTATTGTGTACTTGCTTCTGACTTGCGCAGAAATTCTGTTTAAACATCCCCTTCCACTTTTCTTTCTTTTTTTTTTGTATTTTGCAGCTCGGCAGCGCCAGGTGTGAAAAAAAAAAACAAACAAAAATTATTAGGCGTGACAATGTACACAATGTGTTATTGAATGGGGCACTTCTGAGTGCACAGCGGGCGCGGTAAACACGACCAACCTGTCACAATCAATTTTTTCATTTGTAAGTACACATCCCTTCTTCGTCTGGGTGCCCCACGGTAGAACATAGTGCGTTTTTATTTATTTTGACACAACGTGACGCGATCGTGTAGTGGGCATTCCAAAGAAAAAAGCGAGTTCGTGCTTCCTGAGCATAGTCGTGTCTCCAAGAATGCAGTGACCAGGGTAGAACGCTGCGCTCGGCTTCTTCCTTCGCGCGATAAGGTAACTAGGCGACGTTCGCTTGACGGGCCCGTTTTAGCAGCTTGGCTTGCAGGAAGGAGAGGAAGAACTCGCAGATGCGGCGATTGATTCGTGCATGCAGACCCAGGAGAAAGACGACGACGCGAACGAAATGCGGTGAACGTGACAAGTACCCAGCGCGATCAAGCTACTACTACACGAGGTGCTGCTCACCTGAGCGATGACGCAATGATATTGCAAAGAGGGACGGACGGGTATGGCGAACCGCTGGGATCACACTGCCGAAGCATCAAGTGGGTAGCCCTGAAGAGGGCTGTTGTGTTCTCGTTGGCTGGCTGCAGGCGACGCCGCTGGCTTCTTAGCCTCCGAATCCGTACAGGGTGCGGCCCTGACGCTTGAGGGCGTACACGACGTCCATGGCTGTCACGGTCTTCCTTTTGGCGTGCTCGGTGTAAGTGACGGCATCGCGGATCACGTTCTCGAGGAACACCTTGAGAACGCCGCGAGTTTCCTCGTAGATGAGGCCAGAGATGCGCTTGACACCGCCACGGCGCGCCAGACGACGGATGGCCGGCTTGGTTATGCCCTGGATGTTGTCACGCAACACCTTTCGATGACGCTTGGCGCCACCCTTCCCCAGCCCTTTGCCACCTTTGCCACGGCCAGACATGACGGCTTCCGAAGTTTCTGCTTCTGCTTCGAAACGCGCCCGGAAAGCGAATGGTGGTGGTAGTGGTTACAATGAAGAGGAAAAAGGCACCTAATTTCTGTCTGCCTTCAGGCGACACGGCGCAGTGCCTTATAGGGGTGGGGGGAAGGAGGGATAAAAAGAATAGAAGGAAAGTAGAAGCAGAAGAAGACAGCCAACGAGAGGAAAAAGAAGGAGATAGGAAAGTGGGGATCCGGTCGAAGCAGTCCAAGGGCGGGGTGCCACAATGCGAGAGCTACACGGCATCAGGAGACCGCGGAGGGCGAACCAGTCGGCGGGAGCTACGCTGAAGTCGGAGATCGCGAGGGCACAACCGTCCAGCTTGAAATCCTGCGAGCGAATCGCGAATGCTCGACACGATCGAGTCGCGGTGTCGGCGCCGGCCCGCGAGACTGAGGAGGAAGGCGAACGGCGCACGCCGGTTGGTCGGCGGCCAGCTCGTCTCTCTCTCCCTCTTTTCTTCGCGAGGAGCGCGTTGGCCGCGCAGGTTGCTGCACTGACTATTTTTCTGCACTACAAGATTGAATATACACGGCAAACATGCTTTCGTTTGTTTGTTTGTTTTTAATTCTTTTCTCGTTACTGTTGCTAAGTTTCTTGCCCATTCATTCACGCACCCTTCACTGCTGCAAAATGGCGTATCAGTCGTATCAGCTGCCCCAGCGGCAAGGAGACATCAAACCGAGTAAGCGACAATTCATGTACGCGTACGTACAAGCCCAGCGGATACAACGCGTTCGCTAAAAAACGTTTCATCGTGTCCACTGAACATGACACACGCAATATTTGTCAAAACTCACAGCTGCAACAGCTCACCTGTGTGCCGCACGTAAATAAACTGCACACTTAACACTTTGCGACTACTCGTCCCCGGCGTGTGCCCCCCCCCCCTCTTTTTTTTTTTCTTTTCTATGTTCTCGCTTTCTCTCTAATCACATCAATGCCTCATTTGCACGCACGAAACCCGTTTCACGGCGTCACTTTGACGCCATCCTTGTCGCCAAACCAAGGGACTAACACACGCGGTCCGGGCACGGCCTCATGGCCGGAAATTTCTAAACAAAGCGTGCTCGCGTTGTTGTGGACGCCGGCACGTGAAATTCGGCAAAGTAACAGCACCTTTGGCTGGCTACGCGTGTCTCAAATTTTACTGTGGCAGCTCCACTACATATCGCGATACGGCAGTTTCACCGAAGCCACGCAACGCGACCGCGCTCATTTCAGCATTCACGGGGACGGCAGAGAGTGAGAGCGCACCTCCTCTCGGGCGCGCCTCTCCTCCCGTAAACACGGACTGTCAAGCGGTCCGGTCGCAGCGAAGTTTCCCCATCTCCTTGCGGGGTGGTTCAACACCTGCCCGTTTCAAGTGCACGGTTGCACTGTGAGGAACCCTGCAAGGGTCACGCAATTACAGGCAAAACAGCCCTAACTCTAAAGCGCCTTACATAGGACGAGATTGGAGCGTAAAATGCACCACCCTTTATGCATTCTTTCTTCTTTACAGCGTTGGAAGAGTGTTCGTTCGCTGCATGTTTTACGCATGCGTACTTTCGCTTACATAATACCTTCGGAGGCTGACAACCTGTTAAGTAATCTATCAACGACTATCCGGACGGCATCAGCTGTGCAAAGAAGATTTGCAGTTGGCCTTCCAGAGCCGTCCAGAGCACACAAAGTAGGTCTACACATCGTGGCAACCAATATTTCGAAAAAAGTGAATTGCGTAGTATTATAAAGAATACAACTTTCAGAATGAGCAAAACTGCTTGGTTTGACCAAAGTACAAAGAGGTGCGATTTATACCACATCGATCCATTTATTGAATTAAAAATTACGCTGGCATTACATAGAATATCGGAAACTCTAATTGACCGATTGAGGCTAGGCACGGCATACACAAAAACATTTGTTTTTTTTTTTCTTTGCACAGACACGGCAGAGCTGAAAGTCCCGAATGCGAATGCGGATTGATAGATGAAGACGTATGTCACCTTCTCGTAGACTGTCCACATCACGAGACGCCGTCTTAAGTCCGAACAGTTGGCATTAGACCGCAGACCGTTTAACATGAAGAAACTTCTGGGTCCGTGGCCTACTCGAGTTTTACAGTCGCACGCTTTAAAAGCATCAACACGTTCTTTACAAGACAGCGGGATTGCTGATAAGTATTAAGAAATAACGAACTTTCATTTGTAACAAATGTACTTATTATGTACAGTATCACGTGACTCTCATCATGTGTGTGTTGTGAAATGAATGACGTGTCGACAATTATGTACACACGAGCGAATGCATCTTTATACGGACCAGACGTGTGCTCTACTGTTTTGTGCTGGTGGACCGAATATTATCGAGGGACATTATATCAGAGACTTCATTCATTGACTTTCGAACATTTACTTACCATTGTGTTCTGATATGTGCGTATAAGTGTAAGTGTGTCTTTGCATATCTCTGCCCGAGTTTTCTACTTTCCATGCACTGCTTTGTACGTTTTGCTTCAAGATACGTGTTCAAGTTTAACTCAACGGCCAAGGAGTAGCCGGCGCCATAATGGTGCGCCGACATCTCCTTACATATCATATCAATAAGAAAAAAAGATGCGCGCCAATGCCCATCTATTGTATTCCCTTCTCACGTGCCCCAATACCAAACTGCGCGTGCCATTTCTGTGGTGCAAGTGTGTTTAAGTAGTCGCAGTTTCATCTTTCACAATCATGAGGGTTCCCATATTGAAAGTATTCCTTCCCCGAACTTGTGGCAGGGACGCACGATGCGAAATTACAAAATGATCGCGCTTGAAAGCTTCATACAAATGCACTGTCGACCCGCCGAACATAGTCAGTAATCTAAAACAAAGCGGAAATAAACGGTGCGTCCGCTCATTCATTTAAGGTAAGTTTCCCACCACATTCCGAATGGAACGTACCACTCATTTGTGCCTAGCACAGGCGCATTTGTTCTTTCGAAGAGAACACAGTGTTCCGCTACACCGTGTGATTATGTAAACGTCAAGCCGAGCAGTGTCGTTTGCTGGCCGGCCTGGCTATGTTTCTTTCGGCGACGCGCAAACGGAGCACTCGGTGCGAAAACGGGAAATGCCCATACCTCGTGTCGACCGCCTTTCTTTACTGGATTTCGTACTTCTTTGTGCACTATATAAATCACCTGCGTGGTACCCCTGTCATGCGTACGCACAGTTTTGTTTTTTCCTTCACTCGGGCTGTCGATACTTTGCTTTCGGACAATAATTAGCATGCAGTCCGCCGCCACGCTTTTCTGCTTCTACAGCTATTGTCACATGCGTCTATATATTTCTCCCCTATCTTTTCTTGCATCAATGCTTCCGCACATTTTTCACCGCGCCACGCACTTTAAGCTACATTCACTCCTCCTACAGTCTCGAAACGGGCCTGCCCTGCGCTCTCAAGAAATAAATGCCCCAATTTCGTAAACAAATGAATGGCGTGGCAGAGAAGGAACTCTGCGCTGTCTGATGAATGTGGCTGTACCCTTCACATCGGGCGGCAGCTATCACCACCTAGCCATAATGCTGACCTAACAAACAGCTACATTTATCTTGTTTTTTTTCTCTCTTTAAATAGTGAAGTATAGGACCGCGGTGCTTTGCAGTGAATGGTTTAGTTTTCACTCTTGCCTTGACTTTAGCCACCAATAAGATAACCACCTTCTAGTTAATTCTACCCGCCTAAAGTCTATTTTGCCCTCCCCCGTCTCTAAACCCCGGTGCTTTTGAAAAACTCTGCGCCATCATTCTAAACTATAAGGTGAAGCCCTTTACATAGCATTATCAAGTGTTCGGCAGTTTCCTTCTCTCCGCATGCACTGCATACCGTGTATACCCCTTCATATTTGGCCCGACATGTCGGAGTTGCTCGGGCAAGCGCTGACGCGAGTTTCCTATTCTATCATTTCCCAAGAGCTGAACACACTCGAGTTCATGTTACCTTTTTTTGAGAGAAGCGGCCACCTTCCCCCTGTTTTTTTTTTTTTTTTTTTTTAATTACCACGCTCCTGGTTTTGTTTTCCCTCCATTACCGTACTTGTGGCACTTTTCTCCGCGCACTCGGTCTTCTCTAATTTACCTGTTCAACCTCCCCGAGCACACACGTCGAGCGCGGCACACCAACGCTCCTGCTAGCGGTGTTCAACAGAGAGAAGAGGATGGATTCGGAGCCGAATCTCTCAGCACAACCCCTATGCCGACGCAGACAATTTGGGTGGCTCTGAGAAGAGCCGTTGATTTGTCGTTGCTCGCTGTGGCCCACGACGCACGCCTACTTGGAGCTGGTGTACTTGGTGACGGCTTTTGTACCCTCGGACACCGCGTGCTTGGCCAGCTCTCCGGGCAGCAGCAGGCGCACCGCGGTCTGGATCTCCCGGCTCGTGATGGTCGAGCGCTTGTTGTAGTGAGCAAGGCGTGACGACTCGGCGGCGATACGCTCGAAGATGTCGTTCACGAAGCTGTTCATGATGGACATGGCCTTGCTGGAGACACCAGTGTCGGGGTGCACCTGCTTCAGCACCTTATAGATGTAGATGGAGAAGCTCTCCTTCCTGCGGCGCTTCTTCTTCTTCTTGTCCGTGGCGCGCACATTCTTCTGCGCCTTGCCGGCCTTCTTGACGGCTTTGCCAGACGGTTGGGGAGGCATGATTTCACACAACACGCACGCGAGACCAGAGTCGAATGCGCGTGTCCCCCCGTCTCGCCGCGCTTAAATATGAGCGAGGGGTGTTGACGAGATCAGCACAACGCGCGCGCCCCATTGGTTCGCACGACTTCTCTCTCTCACACTCTCATCCGTTCCCCGCGAGCGGCGGCGCGCGATGGTGGCAACGGAAACCATTCGAGATTCGCTCGCAGGATTTCAAGCTGGACGGTTGTGCCCTCGCGATCTCCGACTTCAGCGTAGCTCCCGCCGACTGGTTCGCCCTCCGCGGTCTCCTGATGCCGTGTAGCTCTCGCATTGTGGCACCCCGCCCTTGGACTGCTTCGACCGGATCCCCACTTTCCTATCTCCTTCTTTTTCCTCTCGTTGGCTGTCTTCTTCTGCTTCTACTTTCCTTCTATTCTTTTTATCCCTCCTTCCCCCCACCCCTATAAGGCACTGCGCCGTGTCGCCTGAAGGCAGACAGAAATTAGGTGCCTTTTTCCTCTTCATTGTAACCACTACCACCACCACCATTCGAGCACGGCTCTCATCTCAGAAGGCAGCAGCTTTCTTGTTTTCGGCAACCGGCGTCGTACCAAGCGAAAAGCAACACCATGTCCGGACGTGGCAAGGGCGGCAAGGCGAAAGGCAAGAGCAAGACCCGTTCTAGCCGCGCGGGGCTTCAGTTCCCCGTGGGCCGTATTCACCGCCTCCTACGCAAGGGAAACTACGCCGAGCGCGTCGGAGCTGGCGCTCCGGTCTACCTGGCTGCCGTACTCGAGTACCTGGCCGCCGAGGTGCTCGAGCTGGCGGGCAACGCCGCTCGTGACAACAAGAAGACCCGGATCATCCCCCGTCACTTGCAGCTCGCCATCCGCAACGACGAGGAGCTGAACAAACTGCTTTCCGGCGTCACCATCGCGCAGGGGGGTGTGTTGCCCAACATTCAAGCCGTGCTTCTTCCAAAGAAGACGGAGAAGAAGGCGTAAGCGAGCACCCCTTCCGCGCGCTCGCCGCATTCCCCAAACGGTCCTTCTAAGGACCACCCAAACAGGTGACGCGGCCGTGTTTCGCTTCGCAGTCACGATGGCTCTGTTCGTACCCTCAAGCGTGTTTGTTTTTCTATACTTTATATATATTTCCTCGCGACATCAGTTAGCCACAAGTGCGCGACGCCAAATGCTGCAAAGAGACAACCAAATCACGCAGCTCGGCACCGAAAAAGACAGAAAAGAGCATGTAAGCGTTGTCATTTCTCATTAAAAAAAAAAAAAAAAAAAGCTCCACACGTAACCGTCTATCCTTACGATGACACCTGAACGGGTCAGCACAGGGACAGAGTAAATTTAATACCTTTGAATAGAAAAACAAACGTAAGGTAAAAAAAAAAAAGAGAGAGAGAGAGAGAGAACCCGCCGTTAGCGCATTCCATTTGGTGCTTCTAACACAATTTATTTCGTCTATCTTGCTAGGCAGCGCAGCCACTATTACACAGAACACACAACACAAGCGCTTAACTTCAACTAAACGTTTATTGCAAAAAAAAAAAAAAATTGTCCAGAATATGGCACAAAAACTTGTTCAGCTTCAAAAGAAATGAAAGGAAATGACACGCGATGATTTCGAGTGTGTTAGTGCACTCTCTATCGCGCTCACGCGGAAAGAACTGTTTTTTGGATGGGGTGATAGAGAATAACAGACAGTAATGTGCGGGACTGGCACGTGTGCTTTTTGTTGTCTACCTTTTACTATTCTTTTTCTCTGTTCACCCCCTTTATAAACTCTGACGTTTGCAATGAAAGTTCAGTTGAAGTTAAGCGCTTGTGTTGTGAGGTCTGTGTAATAGTGGCTGCGCTTCCTAGCGAGATGGATCCTTACCAACTGGCCCGATACAATTGTTTATTTCGTCTCTCGGTAAAACTTCATCACCTCCTACGAGTGCACCCAAAAGTTGCGCCGGGGTCCAGCAGCCCAAGTCACCATGGCGTTACGCAAACAGAAGCCCTCAAAAACACCTTACAAGCGGCGGGCAAAAAGGTAAACACATAAATGAAATTGACACACCACAGGGTCGCAGCACGGCTGCTGCACACACACCGACTGAAGCTAGCCTACCTTTTCTCTGTCTACTCATAATGATACACACTTTTACCTTGAATTTGTCAAAGCTGAGCCATTTCTTCGTAATAACGACGCGCCGACGTTCCGTTCTTCCGCGCGCTAGACAACGGCAGCCACGTACGTACAAAACATGACAGCAAAAGAGGGTGCGGCCGGAGTACGTGGCCTGGAGTGGTCTCGTAGCCAAAGCAGACACGTTGGTGGTCCTGAGAAGGACCGTTTGTTGTTGCTTGCCTGTCGACCGAAGCGCAGGGAGCAGCCCAACTTAGGCGCGCTCACCGCGAATGCGCCGAGCCAGCTGGATGTCCTTTGGCATGATGGTGACGCGCTTAGCGTGGATGGCGCACAGGTTGGTGTCTTCGAAAAGACCAACGAGGTAGGCCTCGCTAGCTTCCTGTAGGGCCATCACGGCAGAACTCTGGAAACGGAGGTCCGTCTTGAAGTCCTGAGCGATTTCCCGCACCAGGCGCTGAAAGGGAAGCTTGCGGATCAGCAGTTCGGTCGACTTCTGGTATCGGCGAATTTCACGCAGGGCCACGGTTCCAGGCCTGTAACGGTGAGGTTTCTTCACCCCGCCTGTGGCAGGGGCACTCTTGCGAGCAGCCTTGGTAGCAAGCTGCTTACGCGGAGCCTTGCCTCCAGTACTCTTGCGCGCGGTTTGTTTAGTTCGGGCCATGCTGCGTGCGTCCGATCACCTCGACTGACGGAGCGAAACTGCGCTCCTGCCGGAGATCGGCAAAAGCGGCTTCGCCGCACGACCCATCTCTCTCCCTCCCATTGGCCGAAGCGTGAGAACCCGTCCGCGTGCGAGCGCGGAAGCGTACGCCAGGATGCTGGCTGGCGCTCATTTTCGGGCAACCGTGCAGTTCGCGGCTGCAAAGAGGTACACCGAAACGAAACCACTACCGCTGTACAATACAGCCTGCTGCGCATTTCTTTCGCCTTCCAGGCAACACATCAATCGACGCTGTAGCTCGTCGCTTCCCGAAGCGGCGCGACGGAGTGCGAGACGCCACCATTCACGCCAACAGCGCGCATCGCACTAGAGCGCCTCGCATCACCGAGGGCAAATGCGCACTGCCACGCCAAAAAAACTTGCTCCTTGCGTTGTCGCTTATTTGCGACCATTACGTAGATGGGCGAAGACGACGAGAGACCACCGGCAGTGTTGGTATATGCATACACGTCCGCGCAACGACAAGGAGTAAAACGCAACAAAACATTCTAACACAAACACCCCGTACATCCAACTGCCACTGAGCGCGCCTACTTGCTCAATCGCAGACAGTAACGGGACTCAATTTTATCTTCCTTTCCCTCTTAAGAATCACTCATACATACTTGCCAAACTACTAGGTGCGCTCAATGGCGGTTGGATGTACGGGGTGTTTGCGTTCGAATGTTTTGTTTCATTTTTACTCCTATTCCCTCGATATGTCGTCTCACTCTGGCTTCCCTCATGTCTCTTTCTCTACACTTTTATTCCCACCCTTTTAATCCCCCCTCACCCCCCATCCCTTGTGAGCTACCGCTGAGGTGTCGCATCCTGATGCAGACAGTTTCGGGGCTCACTTTCCTCTTCTTTTCCATCTTACACATCAGCAATCCCCCCCCCCCCCCCCCCCAACCTCTAAGTGCTAAATATGTGGCACAAAAAGCAGGAAATGGACTCAATGAAAGGGTGAAAAATAATAATCATAATAGAAACGAAGATCAACACGCGCCTCAAAAAGCCCCATTCACTCCTCTTTCACATTTTCACGAGAAAATGAAGGTACACACATGGAGAACAATTTTTGTTATAGGTAGGCTTTGCCTGAGCAGAACCACTGTCGTGCGCCTTGGTTACACATTCGACACGCCTCGTCCTGTGCGGAGGTGGGTGGGAAACCAAGGGTGCACTTGAAAATGCAATGCTCGTGGGTTGGTGTCGCCATCTGACGGCAGGCTCACGCGAGCGCGCCTTGCTTTCGAATTTCCCGCGCTCGAACCTCTCGCGTTTACATCATGGGCTAGTCCCCCCCCCCCCCCCTCTCGCGTGGGCGGCGAAGCCAGCCTCCCTAGAGTGACCACCTCTGCCGGCGAAATGGAAACACTTGTTGCGTAGCTGTCCGTCCAAGTAAAGCTTTCACAACTGCAGTGTTCGCAGCACCAGTACAGTACATGAGTGCCACTTCTATCAAGTGCAGCTTCCCTCAGCACGCTGCATGGGCAGCGCTTATTGTGTACTTGCTTCTGACTTGCGCAGAAATTCTGTTTAAACATCCCCTTCCACTTTTCTTTCTTTTTTTTTGTATTTTGCAGCTCGGCAGCGCCAGGTGTGAAAAAAAAAAAAACAAAAATTATTAGGCGTGACAATGTACACAATGTGTTATTGAATGGGGCACTTCTGAGTGCACAGCGGGCGCGGTAAACACGACCAACCTGTCACAATCAATTTTTTCATTTGTAAGTACACATCCCTTCTTCGTCTGGGTGCCCCACGGTAGAACATAGTGCGTTTTTATTTATTTTGACACAACGTGACGCGATCGTGTAGTGGGCATTCCAAAGAAAAAAGCGAGTTCGTGCTTCCTGAGCATAGTCGTGTCTCCAAGAATGCAGTGACCAGGGTAGAACGCTGCGCTCGGCTTCTTCCTTCGCGCGATAAGGTAACTAGGCGACGTTCGCTTGACGGGCCCGTTTTAGCAGCTTGGCTTGCAGGAAGGAGAGGAAGAACTCGCAGATGCGGCGATTGATTCGTGCATGCAGACCCAGGAGAAAGACGACGACGCGAACGAAATGCGGTGAACGTGACAAGTACCCAGCGCGATCAAGCTACTACTACACGAGGTGCTGCTCACCTGAGCGATGACGCAATGATATTGCAAAGAGGGACGGACGGGTATGGCGAACCGCTGGGATCACACTGCCGAAGCATCAAGTGGGTAGCCCTGAAGAGGGCTGTTGTGTTCTCGTTGGCTGGCTGCAGGCGACGCCGCTGGCTTCTTAGCCTCCGAATCCGTACAGGGTGCGGCCCTGACGCTTGAGGGCGTACACGACGTCCATGGCTGTCACGGTCTTCCTTTTGGCGTGCTCGGTGTAAGTGACGGCATCGCGGATCACGTTCTCGAGGAACACCTTGAGAACGCCGCGAGTTTCCTCGTAGATGAGGCCAGAGATGCGCTTGACACCGCCACGGCGCGCCAGACGACGGATGGCCGGCTTGGTTATGCCCTGGATGTTGTCACGCAACACCTTTCGATGACGCTTGGCGCCACCCTTCCCCAGCCCTTTGCCACCTTTGCCACGGCCAGACATGACGGCTTCCGAAGTTTCTGCTTCTGCTTCGAAACGCGCCCGGAAAGCGAATGGTGGTGGTGGTAGTGGTTACAATGAAGAGGAAAAAGGCACCTAATTTCTGTCTGCCTTCAGGCGACACGGCGCAGTGCCTTATAGGGGTGGGGTGAAGGAGGGATAAAAAGGATAGAAGGAAAGTAGAAGCAGAAGAAGACAGCCAACGAGAGGAAAAAGAAGGAGATAGGAAAGTGGGGATCCGGTCGAAGCAGTCCAAGGGCGGGGTGCCACAATGCGAGAGCTACACGGCATCAGGAGACCGCGGAGGGCGAACCAGTCGGCGGGAGCTACGCTGAAGTCGGAGATCGCGAGGGCACAACCGTCCAGCTTGAAATCCTGCGAGCGAACCAAGCGAATGCTCGACACGATCAAGTCGCGGTGTCGGCGCCGGCCCGCGAGACTGAGGAGGAAGGCGAACGGCGCACGCCGGTTGGTCGGCGGCCAGCTCGTCTCTCTCTCCCTCTTTTCTTCGCGAGGAGCGCGTTGGCCGCGCAGGTTGCTGCACTGACTATTTTTCTGCACTACAAGATTGAATATACACGGCAAACATGCTTTCGTTTGTTTGTTTGTTTTTAATTCTTTTCTCGCTACTGTTGCTAAGTTTCTTGCCCATTCATTCACGCACCCTTCACTGCTGCAAAATGGCGTATCAGTCGTATCAGCTGCCCCAGCGGCAAGGAGACATCAAACCGAGTAAGCGACAATTCATGTACGCGTACGTACAAGCCCAGCGGATACAACGCGTTCGCTAAAAAACGTTTCATCGTGTCCACTGAACATGACACACGCAATATTTGTCAAAACTCACAGCTGCAACAGCTCACCTGTGTGCCGCACGTAAATAAACTGCACACTTAACACTTTGCGACTACTCGTCCCCGGCGTGTGCCCCCCCCCCCCCTCTTTTTTTTTTTCTTTTCTATGTTCTCGCTTTCTCTCTAATCACATCAATGCCTCATTTGCACGCACGAAACCCGTTTCACGGCGTCACTTTGACGCCATCCTTGTCGCCAAACCAAGGGACTAACACACGCGGTCCGGGCACGGCCTCATGGCCGGAAATTTCTAAACAAAGCGTGCTCGCGTTGTTGTGGACGCCGGCACGTGAAATTCGGCAAAGTAACAGCACCTTTGGCTGGCTACGCGTGTCTCAAATTTTACTGTGGCAGCTCCACTACATATCGCGATACGGCAGTTTCACCGAAGCCACGCAACGCGACCGCGCTCATTTCAGCATTCACGGGGACGGCAGAGAGTGAGAGCGCACCTCCTCTCGGGCGCGCCTCTCCTCCCGTAAACACGGACTGTCAAGCGGTCCGGTCGCAGCGAAGTTTCCCCATCTCCTTGCGGGGTGGTTCAACACCTGCCCGTTTCAAGTGCACGGTTGCACTGTGAGGAACCCTGCAAGGGTCACGCAATTACAGGCAAAACAGCCCTAACTCTAAAGCGCCTTACATAGGACGAGATTGGAGCGTAAAATGCACCACCCTTTATGCATTCTTTCTTCTTTACAGCGTTGGAAGAGTGTTCGTTCGCTGCATGTTTTACGCATGCGTACTTTCGCTTACATAATACCTTCGGAGGCTGACAACCTGTTAAGTAATCTATCAACGACTATCCGGACGGCATCAGCTGTGCAAAGAAGATTTGCAGTTGGCCTTCCAGAGCCGTCCAGAGCACACAAAGTAGGTCTACACATCGTGGCAACCAATATTTCGAAAAAAGTGAATTGCGTAGTATTATAAAGAATACAACTTTCAGAATGAGCAAAACTGCTTGGTTTGACCAAAGTACAAAGAGGTGCGATTTATACCACATCGATCCATTTATTGAATTAAAAATTACGCTGGCATTAGATAGAATATCGGAAACTCTAATTGACCGATTGAGGCTAGGCACGGCATACACAAAAACATTTGTTTTTTTTTTTTTCTTTGCACAGACACGGCAGAGCTGAAAGTCCCGAATGCGAATGCGGATTGATAGATGAAGACGTATGTCACCTTCTCGTAGACTGTCCACATCACGAGACGCCGTCTTAAGTCCGAACAGTTGGCATTAGACCGCAGACCGTTTAACATGAAGAAACTTCTGGGTCCGTGGCCTACTCGAGTTTTACAGTCGCACGCTTTAAAAGCATCAACACGTTCTTTACAAGACAGCGGGATTGCTGATAAGTATTAAGAAATAACGAACTTTCATTTGTAACAAATGTACTTATTATGTACAGTATCACGTGACTCTCATCATGTGTGTGTTGTGAAATGAATGACGTGTCGACAATTATGTACACACGAGCGAATGCATCTTTATACGGACCAGACGTGTGCTCTACTGTTTTGTGCTGGTGGACCGAATATTATCGAGGGACATTATATCAGAGACTTCATTCATTGACTTTCGAACATTTACTTACCATTGTGTTCTGATATGTGCGTATAAGTGTAAGTGTGTCTTTGCATATCTCTGCCCGAGTTTTCTACTTTCCATGCACTGCTTTGTACGTTTTGCTTCAAGATACGTGTTCAAGTTTAACTCAACGGCCAAGGAGTAGCCGGCGCCATAATGGTGCGCCGACATCTCCTTACATATCATATCAATAAGAAAAAAAGATGCGCGCCAATGCCCATCTATTGTATTCCCTTCTCACGTGCCCCAATACCAAACTGCGCGTGCCATTTCTGTGGTGCAAGTGTGTTTAAGTAGTCGCAGTTTCATCTTTCACAATCATGAGGGTTCCCATATTGAAAGTATTCCTTCCCCGAACTTGTGGCAGGGACGCACGATGCGAAATTACAAAATGATCGCGCTTGAAAGCTTCATACAAATGCACTGTCGACCCGCCGAACATAGTCAGTAATCTAAAACAAAGCGGAAATAAACGGTGCGTCCGCTCATTCATTTAAGGTAAGTTTCCCACCACATTCCGAATGGAACGTACCACTCATTTGTGCCTAGCACAGGCGCATTTGTTCTTTCGAAGAGAACACAGTGTTCCGCTACACCGTGTGATTATGTAAACGTCAAGCCGAGCAGTGTCGTTTGCTGGCCGGCCTGGCTATGTTTCTTTCGGCGACGCGCAAACGGAGCACTCGGTGCGAAAACGGGAAATGCCCATACCTCGTGTCGACCGCCTTTCTTTACTGGATTTCGTACTTCTTTGTGCACTATATAAATCACCTGCGTGGTACCCCTGTCATGCGTACGCACAGTTTTGTTTTTTCCTTCACTCGGGCTGTCGATACTTTGCTTTCGGACAATAATTAGCATGCAGTCCGCCGCCACGCTTTTCTGCTTCTACAGCTATTGTCACATGCGTCTATATATTTCTCCCCTATCTTTTCTTGCATCAATGCTTCCGCACATTTTTCACCGCGCCACGCACTTTAAGCTACATTCACTCCTCCTACAGTCTCGAAACGGGCCTGCCCTGCGCTCTCAAGAAATAAATGCCCCAATTTCGTAAACAAATGAATGGCGTGGCAGAGAAGGAACTCTGCGCTGTCTGATGAATGTGGCTGTACCCTTCACATCGGGCGGCAGCTATCACCACCTAGCCATAATGCTGACCTAACAAACAGCTACATTTATCTTGTTTTTTTTCTCTCTTTAAATAGTGAAGTATAGGACCGCGGTGCTTTGCAGTGAATGGTTTAGTTTTCACTCTTGCCTTGACTTTAGCCACCAATAAGATAACCACCTTCTAGTTAATTCTACCCGCCTAAAGTCTATTTTGCCCTCCCCCGTCTCTAAACCCCGGTGCTTTTGAAAAACTCTGCGCCATCATTCTAAACTATAAGGTGAAGCCCTTTACATAGCATTATCAAGTGTTCGGCAGTTTCCTTCTCTCCGCATGCACTGCATACCGTGTATACCCCTTCATATTTGGCCCGACATGTCGGAGTTGCTCGGGCAAGCGCTGACGCGAGTTTCCTATTCTATCATTTCCCAAGAGCTGAACACACTCGAGTTCATGTTACCTTTTTTTGAGAGAAGCGGCCACCTTCCCCCTGTTTTTTTTTTTTTTTTTAATTACCACGCTCCTGGTTTTGTTTTCCCTCCATTACCGTACTTGTGGCACTTTTCTCCGCGCACTCGGTCTTCTCTAATTTACCTGTTCAACCTCCCCGAGCACACACGTCGAGCGCGGCACACCAACGCTCCTGCTAGCGGTGTTCAACAGAGAGAAGAGGATGGATTCGGAGCCGAATCTCTCAGCACAACCCCTATGCCGACGCAGACAATTTGGGTGGCTCTGAGAAGAGCCGTTGATTTGTCGTTGCTCGCTGTGGCCCACGACGCACGCCTACTTGGAGCTGGTGTACTTGGTGACGGCTTTTGTACCCTCGGACACCGCGTGCTTGGCCAGCTCTCCGGGCAGCAGCAGGCGCACCGCGGTCTGGATCTCCCGGCTCGTGATGGTCGAGCGCTTGTTGTAGTGAGCAAGGCGTGACGACTCGGCGGCGATACGCTCGAAGATGTCGTTCACGAAGCTGTTCATGATGGACATGGCCTTGCTGGAGACACCAGTGTCGGGGTGCACCTGCTTCAGCACCTTATAGATGTAGATGGAGAAGCTCTCCTTCCTGCGGCGCTTCTTCTTCTTCTTGTCCGTGGCGCGCACATTCTTCTGCGCCTTGCCGGCCTTCTTGACGGCTTTGCCAGACGGTTGGGGAGGCATGATTTCACACAACACGCACGCGAGACCAGAGTCGAATGCGCGTGTCCCCCCGTCTCGCCGCGCTTAAATATGAGCGAGGGGTGTTGACGAGATCAGCACAACGCGCGCGCCCCATTGGTTCGCACGGCTTCTCTCTCTCACACTCTCATCCGTTCCCCGCGAGCGGCGGCGCGCGATGGTGGCAACGGAAACCATTCGGATTCGCTCGCAGGATTTCAAGCTGGACGGTTGTGCCCTCGCGATCTCCGACTTCAGCGTAGCTCCCGCCGACTGGTTCGCCCTCCGCGGTCTCCTGACGCCGTGTAGCTCTCGCATTGTGGCACCCCGCCCTTGGACTTCTTCGACCGGATCCCCACTTTCCTATCTCCTTCTTTTTTCCTCTCGTTGGCTGTCTTCTTCTGCTTCTACTTTCCTTCTATTCTTTTTATCCCTCCTTCCCCCCACCCCTATAAGGCACTGCGCCGTGTCGCCTGAAGGCAGACAGAAATTAGGTGCCTTTTTCCTCTTCATTCTAATCACTACCACCACCACCACCATTCGAGCACGGCTCTCATCTCAGAAGGCAGCAGCTTTCTTGTTTTCGGCAACCGGCGTCGTACCAAGCGAAAAGCAACACCATGTCCGGACGTGGCAAGGGCGGCAAGGCGAAAGGCAAGAGCAAGACCCGTTCTAGCCGCGCGGGGCTTCAGTTCCCCGTGGGCCGTATTCACCGCCTCCTACGCAAGGGAAACTACGCCGAGCGCGTCGGAGCTGGCGCTCCGGTCTACCTGGCTGCCGTACTCGAGTACCTGGCCGCCGAGGTGCTCGAGCTGGCGGGCAACGCCGCTCGTGACAACAAGAAGACCCGGATCATCCCCCGTCACTTGCAGCTCGCCATCCGCAACGACGAGGAGCTGAACAAACTGCTTTCCGGCGTCACCATCGCGCAGGGCGGTGTGTTGCCCAACATTCAAGCCGTGCTTCTTCCAAAGAAGACGGAGAAGAAGGCGTAAGCGAGCACCCCTTCCGCGCGCTCGCCGCATTCCCCAAACGGTCCTTCTAAGGACCACCCAAACAGGTGACGCGGCCGTGTTTCGCTTCGCAGTCACGATGGCTCTGTTCGTACCCTCAAGCGTGTTTGTTTTTCTATACTTTATATATATTTCCTCGCGACATCAGTTAGCCACAAGTGCGCGACGCCAAATGCTGCAAAGAGACAACCAAATCACGCAGCTCGGCACCGAAAAAGACAGAAAAGAGCATGTAAGCGTTGTCATTTCTCATTAAAAAAAAAAAAAAAAAAAAGCTCCACACGTAACCGTCTATCCTTACGATGACACCTGAACGGGTCAGCACAGGGACAGAGTAAATTTAATACCTTTGAATAGAAAAACAAACGTAAGGTAAAAAAAAAAAAGAGAGAGAGAGAGAGAGAACCCGCCGTTAGCGCATTCCATTTGGTGCTTCTAACACAATTTATTTCGTCTATCTTGCTAGGCAGCGCAGCCACTATTACACAGAACACACAACACAAGCGCTTAACTTCAACTAAACGTTTATTGCAAAAAAAAAAAAAAAATTGTCCAGAATATGGCACAAAAACTTGTTCAGCTTCAAAAGAAATGAAAGGAAATGACACGCGATGATTTCGAGTGTGTTAGTGCACTCTCTATCGCGCTCACGCGGAAAGAACTGTTTTTTGGATGGGGTGATAGAGAATAACAGACAGTAATGTGCGGGACTGGCACGTGTGCTTTTTGTTGTCTACCTTTTACTATTCTTTTTCTCTGTTCACCCCCTTTATAAACTCTGACGTTTGCAATGAAAGTTCAGTTGAAGTTAAGCGCTTGTGTTGTGAGGTCTGTGTAATAGTGGCTGCGCTTCCTAGCGAGATGGATCCTTACCAACTGGCCCGATACAATTGTTTATTTCGTCTCTCGGTAAAACTTCATCACCTCCTACGAGTGCACCCAAAAGTTGCGCCGGGGTCCAGCAGCCCAAGTCACCATGGCGTTACGCAAACAGAAGCCCTCAAAAACACCTTACAAGCGGCGGGCAAAAAGGTAAACACATAAATGAAATTGACACACCACAGGGTCGCAGCACGGCTGCTGCACACACACCGACTGAAGCTAGCCTACCTTTTCTCTGTCTACTCATAATGATACACACTTTTACCTTGAATTTGTCAAAGCTGAGCCATTTCTTCGTAATAACGACGCGCCGACGTTCCGTTCTTCCGCGCGCTAGACAACGGCAGCCACGTACGTACAAAACATGACAGCAAAAGAGGGTGCGGCCGGAGTACGTGGCCTGGAGTGGTCTCGTAGCCAAAGCAGACACGTTGGTGGTCCTGAGAAGGACCGTTTGTTGTTGCTTGCCTGTCGACCGAAGCGCAGGGAGCAGCCCAACTTAGGCGCGCTCACCGCGAATGCGCCGAGCCAGCTGGATGTCCTTTGGCATGATGGTGACGCGCTTAGCGTGGATGGCGCACAGGTTGGTGTCTTCGAAAAGACCAACGAGGTAGGCCTCGCTAGCTTCCTGTAGGGCCATCACGGCAGAACTCTGGAAACGGAGGTCCGTCTTGAAGTCCTGAGCGATTTCCCGCACCAGGCGCTGAAAGGGAAGCTTGCGGATCAGCAGTTCGGTCGACTTCTGGTATCGGCGAATTTCACGCAGGGCCACGGTTCCAGGCCTGTAACGGTGAGGTTTCTTCACCCCGCCTGTGGCAGGGGCACTCTTGCGAGCAGCCTTGGTAGCAAGCTGCTTACGCGGAGCCTTGCCTCCAGTACTCTTGCGCGCGGTTTGTTTAGTTCGGGCCATGCTGCGTGCGTCCGATCACCTCGACTGACGGAGCGAAACTGCGCTCCTGCCGGAGATCGGCAAAAGCGGCTTCGCCGCACGACCCATCTCTCTCCCTCCCATTGGCCGAAGCGTGAGAACCCGTCCGCGTGCGAGCGCGGAAGCGTACGCCAGGATGCTGGCTGGCGCTCATTTTCGGGCAACCGTGCAGTTCGCGGCTGCAAAGAGGTACACCGAAACGAAACCACTACCGCTGTACAATACAGCCTGCTGCGCATTTCTTTCGCCTTCCAGGCAACACATCAATCGACGCTGTAGCTCGTCGCTTCCCGAAGCGGCGCGACGGAGTGCGAGACGCCACCATTCACGCCAACAGCGCGCATCGCACTAGAGCGCCTCGCATCACCGAGGGCAAATGCGCACTGCCACGCCAAAAAAACTTGCTCCTTGCGTTGTCGCTTATTTGCGACCATTACGTAGATGGGCGAAGACGACGAGAGACCACCGGCAGTGTTGGTATATGCATACACGTCCGCGCAACGACAAGGAGTAAAACGCAACAAAACATTCTAACACAAACACCCCGTACATCCAACTGCCACTGAGCGCGCCTACTTGCTCAATCGCAGACAGTAACGGGACTCAATTTTATCTTCCTTTCCCTCTTAAGAATCACTCATACATACTTGCCAAACTACTAGGTGCGCTCAATGGCGGTTGGATGTACGGGGTGTTTGCGTTCGAATGTTTTGTTTCATTTTTACTCCTATTCCCTCGATATGTCGTCTCACTCTGGCTTCCCTCATGTCTCTTTCTCTACACTTTTATTCCCACCCTTTTAATCCCCCCTCACCCCCCATCCCTTGTGAGCTACCGCTGAGGTGTCGCATCCTGATGCAGACAGTTTCGGGGCTCACTTTCCTCTTCTTTTCCATCTTACACATCAGCAATCCCCCCCCCCCCCCAACCTCTAAGTGCTAAATATGTGGCACAAAAAGCAGGAAATGGACTCAATGAAAGGGTGAAAAATAATAATCATAATAGAAACGAAGATCAACACGCGCCTCAAAAAGCCCCATTCACTCCTCTTTCACATTTTCACGAGAAAATGAAGGTACACACATGGAGAACAATTTTTGTTATAGGTAGGCTTTGCCTGAGCAGAACCACTGTCGTGCGCCTTGGTTACACATTCGACACGCCTCGTCCTGTGCGGAGGTGGGTGGGAAACCAAGGGTGCACTTGAAAATGCAATGCTCGTGGGTTGGTGTCGCCATCTGACGGCAGGCTCACGCGAGCGCGCCTTGCTTTCGAATTTCCCGCGCTCGAACCTCTCGCGTTTACATCATGGGCTAGTCCCCCCCCCCCCCCCCTCTCGCGTGGGCGGCGAAGCCAGCCTCCCTAGAGTGACCACCTCTGCCGGCGAAATGGAAACACTTTTTGCGTAGCTGTCCGTCCAAGTAAAGCTTTCACAACTGCAGTGTTCGCAGCACCAGTACAGTACATGAGTGCCACTTCTATCAAGTGCAGCTTCCCTCAGCACGCTGCATGGGCAGCGCTTATTGTGTACTTGCTTCTGACTTGCGCAGAAATTCTGTTTAAACATCCCCTTCCACTTTTCTTTCTTTTTTTTTGTATTTTGCAGCTCGGCAGCGCCAGGTGTGAAAAAAAAAACAAACAAAAATTATTAGGCGTGACAATGTACAGAATGTGTTATTGAATGGGGCACTTCTGAGTGCACAGCGGGCGCGGTAAACACGACCAACCTGTCACAATCAATTTTTTCATTTGTAAGTACACATCCCTTCTTCGTCTGGGTGCCCCACGGTAGAACATAGTGCGTTTTTATTTATTTTGACACAACGTGACGCGATCGTGTAGTGGGCATTCCAAAGAAAAAAGCGAGTTCGTGCTTCCTGAGCATAGTCGTGTCTCCAAGAATGCAGTGACCAGGGTAGAACGCTGCGCTCGGCTTCTTCCTTCGCGCGATAAGGTAACTAGGCGACGTTCGCTTGACGGGCCCGTTTTAGCAGCTTGGCTTGCAGGAAGGAGAGGAAGAACTCGCAGATGCGGCGATTGATTCGTGCATGCAGACCCAGGAGAAAGACGACGACGCGAACGAAATGCGGTGAACGTGACAAGTACCCAGCGCGATCAAGCTACTACTACACGAGGTGCTGCTCACCTGAGCGATGACGCAATGATATTGCAAAGAGGGACGGACGGGTATGGCGAACCGCTGGGATCACACTGCCGAAGCATCAAGTGGGTAGCCCTGAAGAGGGCTGTTGTGTTCTCGTTGGCTGGCTGCAGGCGACGCCGCTGGCTTCTTAGCCTCCGAATCCGTACAGGGTGCGGCCCTGACGCTTGAGGGCGTACACGACGTCCATGGCTGTCACGGTCTTCCTTTTGGCGTGCTCGGTGTAAGTGACGGCATCGCGGATCACGTTCTCGAGGAACACCTTGAGAACGCCGCGAGTTTCCTCGTAGATGAGGCCAGAGATGCGCTTGACACCGCCACGGCGCGCCAGACGACGGATGGCCGGCTTGGTTATGCCCTGGATGTTGTCACGCAACACCTTTCGATGACGCTTGGCGCCACCCTTCCCCAGCCCTTTGCCACCTTTGCCACGGCCAGACATGACGGCTTCCGAAGTTTCTGCTTCTGCTTCGAAACGCGCCCGGAAAGCGAATGGTGGTAGTGATTAGAATGAAGAGGAAAAAGGCACCTAATTTCTGTCTGCCTTCAGGCGACACGGCGCAGTGCCTTATAGGGGTGGGGGGAAGGAGGGATAAAAAGAATAGAAGGAAAGTAGAAGCAGAAGAAGACAGCCAACGAGAGGAAAAAGAAGGAGATAGGAAAGTGGGGATCCGGTCGAAGCAGTCCAAGGGCGGGGTGCCACAATGCGAGAGCTACACGGCGTCAGGAGACCGCGGAGGGCGAACCAGTCGGCGGGAGCTACGCTGAAGTCGGAGATCGCGAGGGCACAACCGTCCAGCTTGAAATCCTGCGAGCGAATCCAAGCGAATGCTCGACACGATCGAGTCGCGGTGTCGGCGCCGGCCCGCGAGACTGAGGAGGAAGGCGAACGGCGCACGCCGGTTGGTCGGCGGCCAGCTCGTCTCTCTCTCCCTCTTTTCTTCGCGAGGAGCGCGTTGGCCGCGCAGGTTGCTGCACTGACTATTTTTCTGCACTACAAGATTGAATATACACGGCAAACATGCTTTCGTTTGTTTGTTTGTTTTTAATTCTTTTCTCGTTACTGTTGCTAAGTTTCTTGCCCATTCATTCACGCACCCTTCACTGCTGCAAAATGGCGTATCAGTCGTATCAGCTGCCCCAGCGGCAAGGAGACATCAAACCGAGTAAGCGACAATTCATGTACGCGTACGTACAAGCCCAGCGGATACAACGCGTTCGCTAAAAAACGTTTCATCGTGTCCACTGAACATGACACACGCAATATTTGTCAAAACTCACAGCTGCAACAGCTCACCTGTGTGCCGCACGTAAATAAACTGCACACTTAACACTTTGCGACTACTCGTCCCCGGCGTGTGCCCCCCCCCCCCTCTTTTTTTTTTTCTTTTCTATGTTCTCGCTTTCTCTCTAATCACATCAATGCCTCATTTGCACGCACGAAACCCGTTTCACGGCGTCACTTTGACGCCATCCTTGTCGCCAAACCAAGGGACTAACACACGCGGTCCGGGCACGGCCTCATGGCCGGAAATTTCTAAACAAAGCGTGCTCGCGTTGTTGTGGACGCCGGCACGTGAAATTCGGCAAAGTAACAGCACCTTTGGCTGGCTACGCGTGTCTCAAATTTTACTGTGGCAGCTCCACTACATATCGCGATACGGCAGTTTCACCGAAGCCACGCAACGCGACCGCGCTCATTTCAGCATTCACGGGGACGGCAGAGAGTGAGAGCGCACCTCCTCTCGGGCGCGCCTCTCCTCCCGTAAACACGGACTGTCAAGCGGTCCGGTCGCAGCGAAGTTTCCCCATCTCCTTGCGGGGTGGTTCAACACCTGCCCGTTTCAAGTGCACGGTTGCACTGTGAGGAACCCTGCAAGGGTCACGCAATTACAGGCAAAACAGCCCTAACTCTAAAGCGCCTTACATAGGACGAGATTGGAGCGTAAAATGCACCACCCTTTATGCATTCTTTCTTCTTTACAGCGTTGGAAGAGTGTTCGTTCGCTGCATGTTTTACGCATGCGTACTTTCGCTTACATAATACCTTCGGAGGCTGACAACCTGTTAAGTAATCTATCAACGACTATCCGGACGGCATCAGCTGTGCAAAGAAGATTTGCAGTTGGCCTTCCAGAGCCGTCCAGAGCACACAAAGTAGGTCTACACATCGTGGCAACCAATATTTCGAAAAAAGTGAATTGCGTAGTATTATAAAGAATACAACTTTCAGAATGAGCAAAACTGCTTGGTTTGACCAAAGTACAAAGAGGTGCGATTTATACCACATCGATCCATTTATTGAATTAAAAATTACGCTGGCATTAGATAGAATATCGGAAACTCTAATTGACCGATTGAGGCTAGGCACGGCATACACAAAAACATTTGTTTTTTTTTTTTCTTTGCACAGACACGGCAGAGCTGAAAGTCCCGAATGCGAATGCGGATTGATAGATGAAGACGTATGTCACCTTCTCGTAGACTGTCCACATCACGAGACGCCGTCTTAAGTCCGAACAGTTGGCATTAGACCGCAGACCGTTTAACATGAAGAAACTTCTGGGTCCGTGGCCTACTCGAGTTTTACAGTCGCACGCTTTAAAAGCATCAACACGTTCTTTACAAGACAGCGGGATTGCTGATAAGTATTAAGAAATAACGAACTTTCATTTGTAACAAATGTACTTATTATGTACAGTATCACGTGACTCTCATCATGTGTGTGTTGTGAAATGAATGACGTGTCGACAATTATGTACACACGAGCGAATGCATCTTTATACGGACCAGACGTGTGCTCTACTGTTTTGTGCTGGTGGACCGAATATTATCGAGGGACATTATATCAGAGACTTCATTCATTGACTTTCGAACATTTACTTACCATTGTGTTCTGATATGTGCGTATAAGTGTAAGTGTGTCTTTGCATATCTCTGCCCGAGTTTTCTACTTTCCATGCACTGCTTTGTACGTTTTGCTTCAAGATACGTGTTCAAGTTTAACTCAACGGCCAAGGAGTAGCCGGCGCCATAATGGTGCGCCGACATCTCCTTACATATCATATCAATAAGAAAAAAAGATGCGCGCCAATGCCCATCTATTGTATTCCCTTCTCACGTGCCCCAATACCAAACTGCGCGTGCCATTTCTGTGGTGCAAGTGTGTTTAAGTAGTCGCAGTTTCATCTTTCACAATCATGAGGGTTCCCATATTGAAAGTATTCCTTCCCCGAACTTGTGGCAGGGACGCACGATGCGAAATTACAAAATGATCGCGCTTGAAAGCTTCATACAAATGCACTGTCGACCCGCCGAACATAGTCAGTAATCTAAAACAAAGCGGAAATAAACGGTGCGTCCGCTCATTCATTTAAGGTAAGTTTCCCACCACATTCCGAATGGAACGTACCACTCATTTGTGCCTAGCACAGGCGCATTTGTTCTTTCGAAGAGAACACAGTGTTCCGCTACACCGTGTGATTATGTAAACGTCAAGCCGAGCAGTGTCGTTTGCTGGCCGGCCTGGCTATGTTTCTTTCGGCGACGCGCAAACGGAGCACTCGGTGCGAAAACGGGAAATGCCCATACCTCGTGTCGACCGCCTTTCTTTACTGGATTTCGTACTTCTTTGTGCACTATATAAATCACCTGCGTGGTACCCCTGTCATGCGTACGCACAGTTTTGTTTTTTCCTTCACTCGGGCTGTCGATACTTTGCTTTCGGACAATAATTAGCATGCAGTCCGCCGCCACGCTTTTCTGCTTCTACAGCTATTGTCACATGCGTCTATATATTTCTCCCCTATCTTTTCTTGCATCAATGCTTCCGCACATTTTTCACCGCGCCACGCACTTTAAGCTACATTCACTCCTCCTACAGTCTCGAAACGGGCCTGCCCTGCGCTCTCAAGAAATAAATGCCCCAATTTCGTAAACAAATGAATGGCGTGGCAGAGAAGGAACTCTGCGCTGTCTGATGAATGTGGCTGTACCCTTCACATCGGGCGGCAGCTATCACCACCTAGCCATAATGCTGACCTAACAAACAGCTACATTTATCTTGTTTTTTTTCTCTCTTTAAATAGTGAAGTATAGGACCGCGGTGCTTTGCAGTGAATGGTTTAGTTTTCACTCTTGCCTTGACTTTAGCCACCAATAAGATAACCACCTTCTAGTTAATTCTACCCGCCTAAAGTCTATTTTGCCCTCCCCCGTCTCTAAACCCCGGTGCTTTTGAAAAACTCTGCGCCATCATTCTAAACTATAAGGTGAAGCCCTTTACATAGCATTATCAAGTGTTCGGCAGTTTCCTTCTCTCCGCATGCACTGCATACCGTGTATACCCCTTCATATTTGGCCCGACATGTCGGAGTTGCTCGGGCAAGCGCTGACGCGAGTTTCCTATTCTATCATTTCCCAAGAGCTGAACACACTCGAGTTCATGTTACCTTTTTTTGAGAGAAGCGGCCACCTTCCCCCTGTTTTTTTTTTTTTTTAATTACCACGCTCCTGGTTTTGTTTTCCCTCCATTACCGTACTTGTGGCACTTTTCTCCGCGCACTCGGTCTTCTCTAATTTACCTGTTCAACCTCCCCGAGCACACACGTCGAGCGCGGCACACCAACGCTCCTGCTAGCGGTGTTCAACAGAGAGAAGAGGATGGATTCGGAGCCGAATCTCTCAGCACAACCCCTATGCCGACGCAGACAATTTGGGTGGCTCTGAGAAGAGCCGTTGATTTGTCGTTGCTCGCTGTGGCCCACGACGCACGCCTACTTGGAGCTGGTGTACTTGGTGACGGCTTTTGTACCCTCGGACACCGCGTGCTTGGCCAGCTCTCCGGGCAGCAGCAGGCGCACCGCGGTCTGGATCTCCCGGCTCGTGATGGTCGAGCGCTTGTTGTAGTGAGCAAGGCGTGACGACTCGGCGGCGATACGCTCGAAGATGTCGTTCACGAAGCTGTTCATGATGGACATGGCCTTGCTGGAGACACCAGTGTCGGGGTGCACCTGCTTCAGCACCTTATAGATGTAGATGGAGAAGCTCTCCTTCCTGCGGCGCTTCTTCTTCTTCTTGTCCGTGGCGCGCACATTCTTCTGCGCCTTGCCGGCCTTCTTGACGGCTTTGCCAGACGGTTGGGGAGGCATGATTTCACACAACACGCACGCGAGACCAGAGTCGAATGCGCGTGTCCCCCCGTCTGATTGGCTATGAAAGAGGAAAAGGAAGAGAAAAGCGCTGTCCCGTTACTGCCTCTCGTAATGAGGGCACCTCCACAGGAAAGCGCAGGGAAGGGGGAATGGGAATGAAAGAGTCAGAAGAGAAGAGGTGAGTATAGAGTGGTGAAATGCATTCGATCACTGGCCCCGCGCACGCGCGCAAGAAACAACGCAGACACCAACCGAGTGAAAGACCGCCGAGAAGCCGGAGACGATCAATGCGCCCAAGTAGTGAAGAAAAAAAAAAATCACTCACACGCACACACACACCACCGAACAGGCAGGGAGAAGTTTTGGGCGCTCCGCAATCACGAGGGAAGGGGAGAGAGTGTCTGCTCCGACGGGAGTGGCCTCATAGGAGAGAAGAAGGCCGTCAGGCAGGTGGGAGTGACTACGTAAACAATCACGTGGGACTCCGAGGGGGCGTGGCGCGCGGCACAGAAAACAACAACACGTGGGATTGTAACGGGCCTCTTTAGAGGCGCGTGAAAAGGTTCGCGTCGCCAAAGAAATCCAGGAGCGCATAGAGCGCCCGGCGAAGTGTTGCCACGTTCGCCGAGGGGAACAGCAAGTGTTCTGCACTCACGTGTGGCAGGCCGAGTTTCCCGTAGTTGTCCCAGAGCCGGCGACGAATGTCTGCGTATCCTGGGCACTGGCACAAAATGTGTTCAACGGTTTCCTCTGCCGGACACTGCACACACGAAGGGCTCCCACTGCCACGCCGTTTAGAGAGCAGTTGCGCTGTTCGGCCGCATCCAGCACGAAGGCGCAGCAGGAAAGCACGAGCACGCCGACCGATTCCCGTTGACGGCAGGCGGGGCACAGGCTTGCCGGCTGCTGTGCGGGGGTCTGGGTGTAGAGCTCGGACGTGGCGTGCGATTATGAGTCGCGCCACATCGTAGTCCCGAACGAAGTTCGTTGTGGGAGTGGAGGGGTCGTGGGCGTCCCTTGCGAGCTCGTCGGCTGCCTCGTTGCCGCGCACTCCGACGTGTGAGGGCACCCACTGAAACGACACATCGCACCCACTGCGCACGATCACGGTGAACTTGCGCGTGAGGCGCTGTGCGATCGAAGAGCCGTTTTCGCCCCTCGCAAGGGTGAGGATGGCCGCCCGAGAATCGCAGAAGATGACGGCCGAAGACGGGAGGAACTCGACCAGCTGATCGGCCGCAAGGTTCAGAGCCGCGAGCTCAGCGGTCGTCGAAGTCGCCGGGAGTGGAAGACGACACTTCCTCTCGTCTCGTAGCACCGGAATGACGCTGGCAGCAGCAGCGGATCCGTCCCCCTTCACTGAGCCGTCGGTGTAGAGATGAAGGTGGCCGGAGTAGCGCTGTTCGATCAGTGCGCAGGTCTCCTGTAGAAGGGCAGCCCGTGGTGTGTGCCCCTTGCTGCGTACACCCGGAACCCTGATCGAAATGGGCAGCCGGGAGTCCCAGTGAGGAGGGATAGGCAGGAGACCTGCGAAAGGGGTTCCCGAGATGAGGCTGGCGTACTCCAGTGCGCTGCGGCCCATACCAGTGTCGGGCAGCGATAGCAGACGATGTACGAGTGCCTTTCCCCCTCGCGTCATGTGCAAGCGCTCGACGTGACGCAGAGCACAAGCCTTGGCTCTTAGCGAGAGGGGAAACTGATTCGTTTCTGCATAGGTCACTCCCACTGGAGACGCCCGAGGCATTCCAAAGAGGCGGCGGATGACGCCGCGATGTGCCCTCTCGAGATTTTCCCACTGTGGCTGTCGCAGGGTGATGCAGGAGAATGCGTAGAGGGCCCTGGCTCCGGCGACGGCGTTGTACATCCTCAGGGCAATGTCTGGTGAACAGCCTTTGCCCCTCGCGAGGAGAGAGGACGCCGCTCCTGCGACTCTGCGACAGCTTATCCGGTGGCTGGCAACGGCTGGCTTCCAGCTCAGGCGGTGATCGATCGTGATGCCGAGGTATTGCACCGATCGTCGCCACGGCAGAGCACGTCCCCGGAACTTGAGGCGGCCGACCTCGTATCGTCCCTTGATGGTTGGGTGAACGAGAAGCGCTTCCGTCTTGGCCGTGGAGAGCTGAAGCCCAATGCTCGTGATGTAATCGTCCACGGCCTCGAGAGAGCGGTTGAGGCTCTGTCGCACCTGCAGCCCGCGCGGAGTGGGTCCACTCGCAAAGAGGGCGATGTCGTCCGCATAGATGGCAATGCGCACCTCGTACTCCAAGTCTCGTGGGATGTAGTCGACGATGCGCGCGAGGGCGAGGTTGAACAGCATGGGGCCCAAGATGCTGCCCTGCGGCACGCCGGCAGTGGACGGGCGAGGCGCGCTGAGGTCGCCACCAATGCGGACACGGAACGTTCTGCCCCGGAGGAACTCCTCGACGTACCCGAGAAGCCTGCCACACACACCCATAGCACGAAGAGCGTCCAAAACGGCCGCATGAGGCAGGCGATCGAAGGCACTCTTTATGTCGAGGAGAACCAAATATCCGGCTTCACCGCGGAGCTTTGCATTCTCCAGCGTGGTGACAACGTCGGAGATGCAATCCGCCGTTGACCGGTGACAGCGGAAGCCGCTCTGGACGTCCGCCAGGAAGTTCAGGGCCGCAGCAATCCACTCGAGTCGCTTGAGGGCCATGGCTTCCATCACTTTCCCGGCAGCTGACGTAAGCGAAACCGGCCTGTATGAGGTCGGTTCCGACGCGGGCTTGCCCTTCTTGCGCACCGGAACGACGATCGCCTCCTTCCACGTCGCCGGAAACGCACCCGAGCGCCAGACGCTGTTGTATCCCTCGAGCAGGCCAGGAAGTTGGCCCTCGTCGAGGTTTCGCAGCATCTGGTACGTAATGCCGTCGCTGCCAGGTGCAGAACGGTTCCTCCGCGTGGAAAGGACGTGGCGCAGCTCTCCGATGGTGAAATCCTGCGTGCAGAGGGCCTCTATATGTCGCACAATCTCTGCCGTGGGGAAAAACCGCTCGGGAGCGAACAGTTCCGGCCGGTGATGCGCTGGCAGAGGGTGAAGCCGCACTGTGTCAGGGGCGAGGACAGGGGCGTTGAAGGTGTCGGCGAGCAGTTCCGTCAGCTGAGCCGTGGTCAGCTGCGGGGCGATCGCGATGGAGAGAGCCGGATCTTGCGGGACCCGTTGTCGCAACATCGCTCCGAACACCCGCCAGGCGCGCCGGTTGTTGCGCTGCTGTTCGAAGGAGCGGCAGAGGCTGGACCAGCTTTCGGCGTAGCGATGGTGGGCGTGGCGCCTGCACACCGCGTCAATGCGGTTATAGATTGTCCAGTCCTCCGCCCTCTCAGAGCGCTCAGCCCGGCGCTGAGCCCGACGACGAGCAGCCCGTAAGTTGAGCTGCTTGATGTCCGGCACCGGCGTGTTGGCGGGAACACGGCACTTCACCGTAGCCTCGCGCGCGCACTCGGCTATGTGCGTAAACACGTCACCCGCGACTGGCACTGAAGCACACAGTTCGCGAAAGCGTGTGAAGTTCACCACCGAGTAGGCGCGCGTCTGATCAGGCCGGGCGCAGAGGGGCTCGAGGCAGATGGGGTAGTGATCCGACCCCTCCGTGTCAGGGCTTCGGGACCACCGGTAGCGGCAGTCTTCCGTCACGAAGGAGAGGTCGATCGCACTGGGAGCCGAGCCGCGCCTCAGGAAGGTGTTCCTGCCATCGTTGAGGAGATGGAGACCGGCGGCGAGGGACGCATCCAACACCTTGCGGCCCGGGTTGTTCACTCCCGCACTTCCCCACGCCGTGTGGTGAGAGTTGAAGTCACCGCACACAACTGCCGAAGCACCGAGACGGTCCACCAGTCGCACGATAAACTGGGGGTCCCAGAGTCGAGGGTAGCGCACATAAACACTCGCTATTGCAGTGTCTACAGCACCAACGCGCACTCGCACAGCAACGCACTCGACACCGGGACACAGAATATCGGCGATGTCAACCGCCGACTGGGGAAGTCGCGCACGCACATAAATGGACGCGCGAGAGCATCCCGGCCGATGCAACAGTTGCGTGCAGTGGGGGCTGACACAGTCGGCACGTTCACACTCGGTCGCACTGTGATAGGCCACATGTCCGGGGATATTGAGCTCCCCAGCACGAACGTGCGTTTCCTGAAGAGCCAGGACATCAAGTTCGCGCTGGGGAAGTGAGCGCACAAGCTCACGGTGACGGCGGCGGAGCGAACGGATGTTCCACTGGAGTATCCGCGGCCGTGGCTTCCTTGACGCACTATCCATGGTGGGCTAAGTCTTGATGGGCACTCAGAGCGGCGAGACAAAAGTCGCGCGTCGTCGTGCTGCACACCGTGGTTTCGAGGAGTGCGCGAAGAGCCGCGGCCAGCGCCGTCATGACCGTATCCCTTGCGTCTTTTTTGGGGGGGGCAGGGGGGGGACATGTGGGCTGTGTGGCGGCTGGAGCCGGCGCTGTGGTAGCACTGCCCTTCAGGGCATCGCGGAAAGTGCCGACAGGGTGTGTGGCTGCCTTTGCTGGCGCTGAAGCCTCCCGTTGAAGCGAAGCTTTTGCCCGCTCGATGGCTTCGCGGCGCGTCAGCTTTCCGCCAGAGGAGGCGAGTAGAAAGGCGGCCTTTCGCTGCAGCTGCCATGACTCGCACCGGGGTTCGTTCGCCGGGTGGGAACCCTTGCAGTTGACGCAGCGGGGTCTTTCTGAGGGGCAGGGACCCTCAGCGTGGTTCCCGCCGCAACGGAGGCAGCGCCTGTCGCGCGAGCACGTTGCTGTGGCGTGTCCAAACACACCGCAACGCGCACACTGCAGTGGACGCGGAAGGCGCGCCCGAACCGGCCTCCGCTGTTTGAAAAGCGAGAGCTCCGCCGGCACCACAGTTCCCTCAAATGTAATTACAAGCGTGGAGCCGCGCCGCGCATACGTAAGGGTCTTCACCACTGAGGTAATGTTTGCGGCAATGATGTCCAGGGGAATGCTTTCATCGACCCCGAACACCTCCCCCACACACGAGTTGAGGTCGAGCACTTTTGCCTTTACTCTCACATCAACGATGGTGGTGATGTCTAGGAGTTCACTGACATCAGAGTTGGGGGCAGTGTCGACAGCAACGAGGTTGCGGCGATGGTTAACCCGCACGCGTTGTGTGGCTGGGAACCCAGCGAGATAAGCAGCGATGGCGTCCCTCGATGCAGCCAGGAAGTGCGACTTGCGGCCGACCGGTCTGAAAATGATGGTCTGGCCGATGGCGTCACCAGTAGGCTGCGTAATAGGGGCGCGGATCGCCGCTACCGCCTGTGAGGAAACCGGGCGTGGCGTTGGCTGCTGCTTTTTCGTCTGTTTCCCCTTCCCTTTCCCTCTTGTCTGGGGCAGAGAGGAGTCAATGGGCGCACACAGAGTAAGCTTGCCCGGGGCCTCCGTGGTTGGAAGAGGGGGAAAGCTCGCAAAGCCCGCCGGGGAGGAGACTCGGGATGTTGAGGGGAGTGGCACCTCCTCTCTTAGTGGCCGGCTTAGTTCCTTTGGGGGACCCGCCGGGAGAGGGAGGGGGTTGTTGGCCTGAGGGGAGGACGGGGGGAGACAGGCAGTTGACCCACGCTCGCCTCGGGAAAGGGTTGTGGCTTGTGCGCCACTCTCTCCAGTGACATCAGGACCGGGGAGGACTGGTTGGGAGAAGAAACCAGTTTTCGGCTGCGCAGATAGATCGCGGGCTGGGTTGGTGCCGGCGGCTGCAGCAGACGACGCTCCTTGCTCAGTCTGTTCCACGCTCACGACACTTCCGCTTTCGGAGCTCGGTGATGTGGCGGGTGTCTCGTGCTCCCAGGAGGAGGAGGAGGACGAAGACGTTGTGGGGGAGGAGGAACTGGCCTCACTGGATTCCTCGTTTCTGGGTGGTGGCTGCGAGAGAAACTCGTCGGTTTGCGTGGCCGTAGAAATGGCGGCCGGCTTGGTAATGGCCGCTGCTCGGCCTCCTCGGTTCCTTTGTGTCGCAGCCGGCTTCTTGGGCGGTT
Source organism: Rhipicephalus microplus (assembly GCF_043290135.1). Classification (NCBI taxonomy): domain Eukaryota; kingdom Metazoa; phylum Arthropoda; class Arachnida; order Ixodida; family Ixodidae; genus Rhipicephalus; species Rhipicephalus microplus. Next base: position 102,597 of record NW_027464822.1, read on the forward strand.
GCTGGCGCCGTGGATGTGGTCGAGTCTGTGGCCTGGACGTAGGTGTCTCCTCCGGTTTCTCCTTAGGGTAGAAGCCTTTGCGAGCCAGTCGGAGGCGGGCCCTGGTCAGTCGCAGGCCGGCCGCTTTAACGGCCGGGCTAGGACCACATGTTTGTGGCGTGGAGTCCACGTGGTCGGCGGCTTCGTTGAGGTCTGAGTGGAGAGCCTCGGAGTTGTGCGATGGCTCGTGGTTGCCGTCGGCCATGATAAGTGCCGACAGACCTCAAATGAGGTTGAAAAAAAAAAAAAGGGGGGGGATAAGAAAACAAACAGTTATAGCTACATACTGCTCTGCCCCCTGAGAGCCCTGAGAAGGGCTACGCTCGAGAGCGCGATCCTGGGAGCAGAACAAAAGGGAAAAAAAAGGACACAGGCGTGTCAATTACTTTATTGAAAACAAAAGACTTGATGGAGCGACGAAAAAACACGTCCGCTCCCTCCAAAACTCGCGCGCCGTCCGTGTCCCCCCGTCTCGCCGCGCTTAAATATGAGCGAGGGGTGTTGACGAGATCAGCACAACGCGCGCGCCCCATTGGTTCGCACGGCTTCTCTCTCTCACACTCTCATCCGTTCCCCGCGAGCGGCGGCGCGCGATGGTGGCAACGGAAACCATTCGAGCACGGCTCTCATCTCAGAAGGCAGCAGCTTTCTTGTTTTCGGCAACCGGCTTCGTACCAAGCGAAAAGCAACACCATGTCCGGACGTGGCAAGGGCGGCAAGGCGAAAGGCAAGAGCAAGACCCGTTCTAGCCGCGCGGGGCTTCAGTTCCCCGTGGGCCGTATTCACCGCCTCCTACGCAAGGGAAACTACGCCGAGCGCGTCGGAGCTGGCGCTCCGGTCTACCTGGCTGCCGTACTCGAGTACCTGGCCGCCGAGGTGCTCGAGCTGGCGGGCAACGCCGCTCGTGACAACAAGAAGACCCGGATCATCCCCCGTCACTTGCAGCTCGCCATCCGCAACGACGAGGAGCTGAACAAACTGCTTTCCGGCGTCACCATCGCGCAGGGCGGTGTGTTGCCCAACATTCAAGCCGTGCTTCTTCCAAAGAAGACGGAGAAGAAGGCGTAAGCGAGCACCCCTTCCGCGCGCTCGCCGCATTCCCCAAACGGTCCTTCTAAGGACCACCCAAACAGGTGACGCGGCCGTGTTTCGCTTCGCAGTCACGATGGCTCTGTTCGTACCCTCAAGCGTGTTTGTTTTTCTATACTTTATATATATTTCCTCGCGACATCAGTTAGCCACAAGTGCGCGACGCCAAATGCTGCAAAGAGACAACCAAATCACGCAGCTCGGCACCGAAAAAGACAGAAAAGAGCATGTAAGCGTTGTCATTTCTCATTAAAAAAAAAAAAAAAAAAGCTCCACACGTAACCGTCTATCCTTACGATGACACCTGAACGGGTCAGCACAGGGACAGAGTAAATTTAATACCTTTGAATAGAAAAACAAACGTAAGGTAAAAAAAAAAAGAGAGAGAGAGAGAGAGAACCCGCCGTTAGCGCATTCCATTTGGTGCTTCTAACACAATTTATTTCGTCTATCTTGCTAGGCAGCGCAGCCACTATTACACAGAACACACAACACAAGCGCTTAACTTCAACTAAACGTTTATTGCAAAAAAAAAAAAATTGTCCAGAATATGGCACAAAAACTTGTTCAGCTTCAAAAGAAATGAAAGGAAATGACACGCGATGATTTCGAGTGTGTTAGTGCACTCTCTATCGCGCTCACGCGGAAAGAACTGTTTTTTGGATGGGGTGATAGAGAATAACAGACAGTAATGTGCGGGACTGGCACGTGTGCTTTTTGTTGTCTACCTTTTACTATTCTTTTTCTCTGTTCACCCCCTTTATAAACTCTGACGTTTGCAATGAAAGTTCAGTTGAAGTTAAGCGCTTGTGTTGTGAGGTCTGTGTAATAGTGGCTGCGCTTCCTAGCGAGATGGATCCTTACCAACTGGCCCGATACAATTGTTTATTTCGTCTCTCGGTAAAACTTCATCACCTCCTACGAGTGCACCCAAAAGTTGCGCCGGGGTCCAGCAGCCCAAGTCACCATGGCGTTACGCAAACAGAAGCCCTCAAAAACACCTTACAAGCGGCGGGCAAAAAGGTAAACACATAAATGAAATTGACACACCACAGGGTCGCAGCACGGCTGCTGCACACACACCGACTGAAGCTAGCCTACCTTTTCTCTGTCTACTCATAATGATACACACTTTTACCTTGAATTTGTCAAAGCTGAGCCATTTCTTCGTAATAACGACGCGCCGACGTTCCGTTCTTCCGCGCGCTAGACAACGGCAGCCACGTACGTACAAAACATGACAGCAAAAGAGGGTGCGGCCGGAGTACGTGGCCTGGAGTGGTCTCGTAGCCAAAGCAGACACGTTGGTGGTCCTGAGAAGGACCGTTTGTTGTTGCTTGCCTGTCGACCGAAGCGCAGGGAGCAGCCCAACTTAGGCGCGCTCACCGCGAATGCGCCGAGCCAGCTGGATGTCCTTTGGCATGATGGTGACGCGCTTAGCGTGGATGGCGCACAGGTTGGTGTCTTCGAAAAGACCAACGAGGTAGGCCTCGCTAGCTTCCTGTAGGGCCATCACGGCAGAACTCTGGAAACGGAGGTCCGTCTTGAAGTCCTGAGCGATTTCCCGCACCAGGCGCTGAAAGGGAAGCTTGCGGATCAGCAGTTCGGTCGACTTCTGGTATCGGCGAATTTCACGCAGGGCCACGGTTCCAGGCCTGTAACGGTGAGGTTTCTTCACCCCGCCTGTGGCAGGGGCACTCTTGCGAGCAGCCTTGGTAGCAAGCTGCTTACGCGGAGCCTTGCCTCCAGTACTCTTGCGCGCGGTTTGTTTAGTTCGGGCCATGCTGCGTGCGTCCGATCACCTCGACTGACGGAGCGAAACTGCGCTCCTGCCGGAGATCGGCAAAAGCGGCTTCGCCGCACGACCCATCTCTCTCCCTCCCATTGGCCGAAGCGTGAGAACCCGTCCGCGTGCGAGCGCGGAAGCGTACGCCAGGATGCTGGCTGGCGCTCATTTTCGGGCAACCGTGCAGTTCGCGGCTGCAAAGAGGTACACCGAAACGAAACCACTACCGCTGTACAATACAGCCTGCTGCGCATTTCTTTCGCCTTCCAGGCAACACATCAATCGACGCTGTAGCTCGTCGCTTCCCGAAGCGGCGCGACGGAGTGCGAGACGCCACCATTCACGCCAACAGCGCGCATCGCACTAGAGCGCCTCGCATCACCGAGGGCAAATGCGCACTGCCACGCCAAAAAAACTTGCTCCTTGCGTTGTCGCTTATTTGCGACCATTACGTAGATGGGCGAAGACGACGAGAGACCACCGGCAGTGTTGGTATATGCATACACGTCCGCGCAACGACAAGGAGTAAAACGCAACAAAACATTCTAACACAAACACCCCGTACATCCAACTGCCACTGAGCGCGCCTACTTGCTCAATCGCAGACAGTAACGGGACTCAATTTTATCTTCCTTTCCCTCTTAAGAATCACTCATACATACTTGCCAAACTACTAGGTGCGCTCAATGGCGGTTGGATGTACGGGGTGTTTGCGTTCGAATGTTTTGTTTCATTTTTACTCCTATTCCCTCGATATGTCGTCTCACTCTGGCTTCCCTCATGTCTCTTTCTCTACACTTTTATTCCCACCCTTTTAATCCCCCCTCACCCCCCATCCCTTGTGAGCTACCGCTGAGGTGTCGCATCCTGATGCAGACAGTTTCGGGGCTCACTTTCCTCTTCTTTTCCATCTTACACATCAGCAATCCCCCCCCCCCCCCAACCTCTAAGTGCTAAATATGTGGCACAAAAAGCAGGAAATGGACTCAATGAAAGGGTGAAAAATAATAATCATAATAGAAACGAAGATCAACACGCGCCTCAAAAAGCCCCATTCACTCCTCTTTCACATTTTCACGAGAAAATGAAGGTACACACATGGAGAACAATTTTTGTTATAGGTAGGCTTTGCCTGAGCAGAACCACTGTCGTGCGCCTTGGTTACACATTCGACACGCCTCGTCCTGTGCGGAGGTGGGTGGGAAACCAAGGGTGCACTTGAAAATGCAATGCTCGTGGGTTGGTGTCGCCATCTGACGGCAGGCTCACGCGAGCGCGCCTTGCTTTCGAATTTCCCGCGCTCGAACCTCTCGCGTTTACATCATGGGCTAGTCCCCCCCCCCCCCCCCCTCTCGCGTGGGCGGCGAAGCCAGCCTCCCTAGAGTGACCACCTCTGCCGGCGAAATGGAAACACTTGTTGCGTAGCTGTCCGTCCAAGTAAAGCTTTCACAACTGCAGTGTTCGCAGCACCAGTACAGTACATGAGTGCCACTTCTATCAAGTGCAGCTTCCCTCAGCACGCTGCATGGGCAGCGCTTATTGTGTACTTGCTTCTGACTTGCGCAGAAATTCTGTTTAAACATCCCCTTCCACTTTTCTTTCTTTTTTTTTTTGTATTTTGCAGCTCGGCAGCGCCAGGTGTGAAAAAAAAAAACAAACAAAAATTATTAGGCGTGACAATGTACACAATGTGTTATTGAATGGGGCACTTCTGAGTGCACAGCGGGCGCGGTAAACACGACCAACCTGTCACAATCAATTTTTTCATTTGTAAGTACACATCCCTTCTTCGTCTGGGTGCCCCACGGTAGAACATAGTGCGTTTTTATTTATTTTGACACAACGTGACGCGATCGTGTAGTGGGCATTCCAAAGAAAAAAGCGAGTTCGTGCTTCCTGAGCATAGTCGTGTCTCCAAGAATGCAGTGACCAGGGTAGAACGCTGCGCTCGGCTTCTTCCTTCGCGCGATAAGGTAACTAGGCGACGTTCGCTTGACGGGCCCGTTTTAGCAGCTTGGCTTGCAGGAAGGAGAGGAAGAACTCGCAGATGCGGCGATTGATTCGTGCATGCAGACCCAGGAGAAAGACGACGACGCGAACGAAATGCGGTGAACGTGACAAGTACCCAGCGCGATCAAGCTACTACTACACGAGGTGCTGCTCACCTGAGCGATGACGCAATGATATTGCAAAGAGGGACGGACGGGTATGGCGAACCGCTGGGATCACACTGCCGAAGCATCAAGTGGGTAGCCCTGAAGAGGGCTGTTGTGTTCTCGTTGGCTGGCTGCAGGCGACGCCGCTGGCTTCTTAGCCTCCGAATCCGTACAGGGTGCGGCCCTGACGCTTGAGGGCGTACACGACGTCCATGGCTGTCACGGTCTTCCTTTTGGCGTGCTCGGTGTAAGTGACGGCATCGCGGATCACGTTCTCGAGGAACACCTTGAGAACGCCGCGAGTTTCCTCGTAGATGAGGCCAGAGATGCGCTTGACACCGCCACGGCGCGCCAGACGACGGATGGCCGGCTTGGTTATGCCCTGGATGTTGTCACGCAACACCTTTCGATGACGCTTGGCGCCACCCTTCCCCAGCCCTTTGCCACCTTTGCCACGGCCAGACATGACGGCTTCCGAAGTTTCTGCTTCTGCTTCGAAACGCGCCCGGAAAGCGAATGGTGGTGGTGGTAGTGGTTACAATGAAGAGGAAAAAGGCACCTAATTTCTGTCTGCCTTCAGGCGACACGGCGCAGTGCCTTATAGGGGTGGGGTTAAGGAGGGATAAAAAGGATAGAAGGAAAGTAGAAGCAGAAGAAGACAGCCAACGAGAGGAAAAAGAAGGAGATAGGAAAGTGGGGATCCGGTCGAAGCAGTCCAAGGGCGGGGTGCCACAATGCGAGAGCTACACGGCATCAGGAGACCGCGGAGGGCGAACCAGTCGGCGGGAGCTACGCTGAAGTCGGAGATCGCGAGGGCACAACCGTCCAGCTTGAAATCCTGCGAGCGAATCCAAGCGAATGCTCGACACGATCGAGTCGCGGTGTCGGCGCCGGCCCGCGAGACTGAGGAGGAAGGCGAACGGCGCACGCCGGTTGGTCGGCGGCCAGCTCGTCTCTCTCTCCCTCTTTTCTTCGCGAGGAGCGCGTTGGCCGCGCAGGTTGCTGCACTGACTATTTTTCTGCACTACAAGATTGAATATACACGGCAAACATGCTTTCGTTTGTTTGTTTGTTTTTAATTCTTTTCTCGTTACTGTTGCTAAGTTTCTTGCCCATTCATTCACGCACCCTTCACTGCTGCAAAATGGCGTATCAGTCGTATCAGCTGCCCCAGCGGCAAGGAGACATCAAACCGAGTAAGCGACAATTCATGTACGCGTACGTACAAGCCCAGCGGATACAACGCGTTCGCTAAAAAACGTTTCATCGTGTCCACTGAACATGACACACGCAATATTTGTCAAAACTCACAGCTGCAACAGCTCACCTGTGTGCCGCACGTAAATAAACTGCACACTTAACACTTTGCGACTACTCGTCCCCGGCGTGTGCCCCCCCCCCCTCTTTTTTTTTTTTCTTTTCTATGTTCTCGCTTTCTCTCTAATCACATCAATGCCTCATTTGCACGCACGAAACCCGTTTCACGGCGTCACTTTGACGCCATCCTTGTCGCCAAACCAAGGGACTAACACACGCGGTCCGGGCACGGCCTCATGGCCGGAAATTTCTAAACAAAGCGTGCTCGCGTTGTTGTGGACGCCGGCACGTGAAATTCGGCAAAGTAACAGCACCTTTGGCTGGCTACGCGTGTCTCAAATTTTACTGTGGCAGCTCCACTACATATCGCGATACGGCAGTTTCACCGAAGCCACGCAACGCGACCGCGCTCATTTCAGCATTCACGGGGACGGCAGAGAGTGAGAGCGCACCTCCTCTCGGGCGCGCCTCTCCTCCCGTAAACACGGACTGTCAAGCGGTCCGGTCGCAGCGAAGTTTCCCCATCTCCTTGCGGGGTGGTTCAACACCTGCCCGTTTCAAGTGCACGGTTGCACTGTGAGGAACCCTGCAAGGGTCACGCAATTACAGGCAAAACAGCCCTAACTCTAAAGCGCCTTACATAGGACGAGATTGGAGCGTAAAATGCACCACCCTTTATGCATTCTTTCTTCTTTACAGCGTTGGAAGAGTGTTCGTTCGCTGCATGTTTTACGCATGCGTACTTTCGCTTACATAATACCTTCGGAGGCTGACAACCTGTTAAGTAATCTATCAACGACTATCCGGACGGCATCAGCTGTGCAAAGAAGATTTGCAGTTGGCCTTCCAGAGCCGTCCAGAGCACACAAAGTAGGTCTACACATCGTGGCAACCAATATTTCGAAAAAAGTGAATTGCGTAGTATTATAAAGAATACAACTTTCAGAATGAGCAAAACTGCTTGGTTTGACCAAAGTACAAAGAGGTGCGATTTATACCACATCGATCCATTTATTGAATTAAAAATTACGCTGGCATTAGATAGAATATCGGAAACTCTAATTGACCGATTGAGGCTAGGCACGGCATACACAAAAACATTTGTTTTTTTTTTTCTTTGCACAGACACGGCAGAGCTGAAAGTCCCGAATGCGAATGCGGATTGATAGATGAAGACGTATGTCACCTTCTCGTAGACTGTCCACATCACGAGACGCCGTCTTAAGTCCGAACAGTTGGCATTAGACCGCAGACCGTTTAACATGAAGAAACTTCTGGGTCCGTGGCCTACTCGAGTTTTACAGTCGCACGCTTTAAAAGCATCAACACGTTCTTTACAAGACAGCGGGATTGCTGATAAGTATTAAGAAATAACGAACTTTCATTTGTAACAAATGTACTTATTATGTACAGTATCACGTGACTCTCATCATGTGTGTGTTGTGAAATGAATGACGTGTCGACAATTATGTACACACGAGCGAATGCATCTTTATACGGACCAGACGTGTGCTCTACTGTTTTGTGCTGGTGGACCGAATATTATCGAGGGACATTATATCAGAGACTTCATTCATTGACTTTCGAACATTTACTTACCATTGTGTTCTGATATGTGCGTATAAACGTAAGTGTGTCTTTGCATATCTCTGCCCGAGTTTTCTACTTTCCATGCACTGCTTTGTACGTTTTGCTTCAAGATACGTGTTCAAGTTTAACTCAACGGCCAAGGAGTAGCCGGCGCCATAATGGTGCGCCGACATCTCCTTACATATCATATCAATAAGAAAAAAAGATGCGCGCCAATGCCCATCTATTGTATTCCCTTCTCACGTGCCCCAATACCAAACTGCGCGTGCCATTTCTGTGGTGCAAGTGTGTTTAAGTAGTCGCAGTTTCATCTTTCACAATCATGAGGGTTCCCATATTGAAAGTATTCCTTCCCCGAACTTGTGGCAGGGACGCACGATGCGAAATTACAAAATGATCGCGCTTGAAAGCTTCATACAAATGCACTGTCGACCCGCCGAACATAGTCAGTAATCTAAAACAAAGCGGAAATAAACGGTGCGTCCGCTCATTCATTTAAGGTAAGTTTCCCACCACATTCCGAATGGAACGTACCACTCATTTGTGCCTAGCACAGGCGCATTTGTTCTTTCGAAGAGAACACAGTGTTCCGCTACACCGTGTGATTATGTAAACGTCAAGCCGAGCAGTGTCGTTTGCTGGCCGGCCTGGCTATGTTTCTTTCGGCGACGCGCAAACGGAGCACTCGGTGCGAAAACGGGAAATGCCCATACCTCGTGTCGACCGCCTTTCTTTACTGGATTTCGTACTTCTTTGTGCACTATATAAATCACCTGCGTGGTACCCCTGTCATGCGTACGCACAGTTTTGTTTTTTCCTTCACTCGGGCTGTCGATACTTTGCTTTCGGACAATAATTAGCATGCAGTCCGCCGCCACGCTTTTCTGCTTCTACAGCTATTGTCACATGCGTCTATATATTTCTCCCCTATCTTTTCTTGCATCAATGCTTCCGCACATTTTTCACCGCGCCACGCACTTTAAGCTACATTCACTCCTCCTACAGTCTCGAAACGGGCCTGCCCTGCGCTCTCAAGAAATAAATGCCCCAATTTCGTAAACAAATGAATGGCGTGGCAGAGAAGGAACTCTGCGCTGTCTGATGAATGTGGCTGTACCCTTCACATCGGGCGGCAGCTATCACCACCTAGCCATAATGCTGACCTAACAAACAGCTACATTTATCTTGTTTTTTTTCTCTCTTTAAATAGTGAAGTATAGGACCGCGGTGCTTTGCAGTGAATGGTTTAGTTTTCACTCTTGCCTTGACTTTAGCCACCAATAAGATAACCACCTTCTAGTTAATTCTACCCGCCTAAAGTCTATTTTGCCCTCCCCCGTCTCTAAACCCCGGTGCTTTTGAAAAACTCTGCGCCATCATTCTAAACTATAAGGTGAAGCCCTTTACATAGCATTATCAAGTGTTCGGCAGTTTCCTTCTCTCCGCATGCACTGCATACCGTGTATACCCCTTCATATTTGGCCCGACATGTCGGAGTTGCTCGGGCAAGCGCTGACGCGAGTTTCCTATTCTATCATTTCCCAAGAGCTGAACACACTCGAGTTCATGTTACCTTTTTTTGAGAGAAGCGGCCACCTTCCCCCTGTTTTTTTTTTTTTTTAATTACCAAGCTCCTGGTTTTGTTTTCCCTCCATTACCGTACTTGTGGCACTTTTCTCCGCGCACTCGGTCTTCTCTAATTTACCTGTTCAACCTCCCCGAGCACACACGTCGAGCGCGGCACACCAACGCTCCTGCTAGCGGTGTTCAACAGAGAGAAGAGGATGGATTCGGAGCCGAATCTCTCAGCACAACCCCTATGCCGACGCAGACAATTTGGGTGGCTCTGAGAAGAGCCGTTGATTTGTCGTTGCTCGCTGTGGCCCACGACGCACGCCTACTTGGAGCTGGTGTACTTGGTGACGGCTTTTGTACCCTCGGACACCGCGTGCTTGGCCAGCTCTCCGGGCAGCAGCAGGCGCACCGCGGTCTGGATCTCCCGGCTCGTGATGGTCGAGCGCTTGTTGTAGTGAGCAAGGCGTGACGACTCGGCGGCGATACGCTCGAAGATGTCGTTCACGAAGCTGTTCATGATGGACATGGCCTTGCTGGAGACACCAGTGTCGGGGTGCACCTGCTTCAGCACCTTATAGATGTAGATGGAGAAGCTCTCCTTCCTGCGGCGCTTCTTCTTCTTCTTGTCCGTGGCGCGCACATTCTTCTGCGCCTTGCCGGCCTTCTTGACGGCTTTGCCAGACGGTTGGGGAGGCATGATTTCACACAACACGCACGCGAGACCAGAGTCGAATGCGCATGTCCCCCCGTCTCGCCGCGCTTAAATATGAGCGAGGGGTGTTGACGAGATCAGCACAACGCGCGCGCCCCATTGGTTCGCACGGCTTCTCTCTCTCACACTCTCATCCGTTCCCCGCGAGCGGCGGCGCGCGATGGTGGCAACGGAAACCATTCGAGCACGGCTCTCATCTCAGAAGGCAGCAGCTTTCTTGTTTTCGGCAACCGGCGTCGTACCAAGCGAAAAGCAACACCATGTCCGGACGTGGCAAGGGCGGCAAGGCGAAAGGCAAGAGCAAGACCCGTTCTAGCCGCGCGGGGCTTCAGTTCCCCGTGGGCCGTATTCACCGCCTCCTACGCAAGGGAAACTACGCCGAGCGCGTCGGAGCTGGCGCTCCGGTCTACCTGGCTGCCGTACTCGAGTACCTGGCCGCCGAGGTGCTCGAGCTGGCGGGCAACGCCGCTCGTGACAACAAGAAGACCCGGATCATCCCCCGTCACTTGCAGCTCGCCATCCGCAACGACGAGGAGCTGAACAAACTGCTTTCCGGCGTCACCATCGCGCAGGGCGGTGTGTTGCCCAACATTCAAGCCGTGCTTCTTCCAAAGAAGACGGAGAAGAAGGCGTAAGCGAGCACCCCTTCCGCGCGCTCGCCGCATTCCCCAAACGGTCCTTCTAAGGACCACCCAAACAGGTGACGCGGCCGTGTTTCGCTTCGCAGTCACGATGGCTCTGTTCGTACCCTCAAGCGTGTTTGTTTTTCTATACTTTATATATATTTCCTCGCGACATCAGTTAGCCACAAGTGCGCGACGCCAAATGCTGCAAAGAGACAACCAAATCACGCAGCTCGGCACCGAAAAAGACAGAAAAGAGCATGTAAGCGTTGTCATTTCTCATTAAAAAAAAAAAAAAAAAAAGCTCCACACGTAACCGTCTATCCTTACGATGACACCTGAACGGGTCAGCACAGGGACAGAGTAAATTTAATACCTTTGAATAGAAAAACAAACGTAAGGTAAAAAAAAAAAAGAGAGAGAGAGAGAGAGAACCCGCCGTTAGCGCATTCCATTTGGTGCTTCTAACACAATTTATTTCGTCTATCTTGCTAGGCAGCGCAGCCACTATTACACAGAACACACAACACAAGCGCTTAACTTCAACTAAACGTTTATTGCAAAAAAAAAAAAAAAAATTGTCCAGAATATGGCACAAAAACTTGTTCAGCTTCAAAAGAAATGAAAGGAAATGACACGCGATGATTTCGAGTGTGTTAGTGCACTCTCTATCGCGCTCACGCGGAAAGAACTGTTTTTTGGATGGGGTGATAGAGAATAACAGACAGTAATGTGCGGGACTGGCACGTGTGCTTTTTGTTGTCTACCTTTTACTATTCTTTTTCTCTGTTCACCCCCTTTATAAACTCTGACGTTTGCAATGAAAGTTCAGTTGAAGTTAAGCGCTTGTGTTGTGAGGTCTGTGTAATAGTGGCTGCGCTTCCTAGCGAGATGGATCCTTACCAACTGGCCCGATACAATTGTTTATTTCGTCTCTCGGTAAAACTTCATCACCTCCTACGAGTGCACCCAAAAGTTGCGCCGGGGTCCAGCAGCCCAAGTCACCATGGCGTTACGCAAACAGAAGCCCTCAAAAACACCTTACAAGCGGCGGGCAAAAAGGTAAACACATAAATGAAATTGACACACCACAGGGTCGCAGCACGGCTGCTGCACACACACCGACTGAAGCTAGCCTACCTTTTCTCTGTCTACTCATAATGATACACACTTTTACCTTGAATTTGTCAAAGCTGAGCCATTTCTTCGTAATAACGACGCGCCGACGTTCCGTTCTTCCGCGCGCTAGACAACGGCAGCCACGTACGTACAAAACATGACAGCAAAAGAGGGTGCGGCCGGAGTACGTGGCCTGGAGTGGTCTCGTAGCCAAAGCAGACACGTTGGTGGTCCTGAGAAGGACCGTTTGTTGTTGCTTGCCTGTCGACCGAAGCGCAGGGAGCAGCCCAACTTAGGCGCGCTCACCGCGAATGCGCCGAGCCAGCTGGATGTCCTTTGGCATGATGGTGACGCGCTTAGCGTGGATGGCGCACAGGTTGGTGTCTTCGAAAAGACCAACGAGGTAGGCCTCGCTAGCTTCCTGTAGGGCCATCACGGCAGAACTCTGGAAACGGAGGTCCGTCTTGAAGTCCTGAGCGATTTCCCGCACCAGGCGCTGAAAGGGAAGCTTGCGGATCAGCAGTTCGGTCGACTTCTGGTATCGGCGAATTTCACGCAGGGCCACGGTTCCAGGCCTGTAACGGTGAGGTTTCTTCACCCCGCCTGTGGCAGGGGCACTCTTGCGAGCAGCCTTGGTAGCAAGCTGCTTACGCGGAGCCTTGCCTCCAGTACTCTTGCGCGCGGTTTGTTTAGTTCGGGCCATGCTGCGTGCGTCCGATCACCTCGACTGACGGAGCGAAACTGCGCTCCTGCCGGAGATCGGCAAAAGCGGCTTCGCCGCACGACCCATCTCTCTCCCTCCCATTGGCCGAAGCGTGAGAACCCGTCCGCGTGCGAGCGCGGAAGCGTACGCCAGGATGCTGGCTGGCGCTCATTTTCGGGCAACCGTGCAGTTCGCGGCTGCAAAGAGGTACACCGAAACGAAACCACTACCGCTGTACAATACAGCCTGCTGCGCATTTCTTTCGCCTTCCAGGCAACACATCAATCGACGCTGTAGCTCGTCGCTTCCCGAAGCGGCGCGACGGAGTGCGAGACGCCACCATTCACGCCAACAGCGCGCATCGCACTAGAGCGCCTCGCATCACCGAGGGCAAATGCGCACTGCCACGCCAAAAAAACTTGCTCCTTGCGTTGTCGCTTATTTGCGACCATTACGTAGATGGGCGAAGACGACGAGAGACCACCGGCAGTGTTGGTATATGCATACACGTCCGCGCAACGACAAGGAGTAAAACGCAACAAAACATTCTAACACAAACACCCCGTACATCCAACTGCCACTGAGCGCGCCTACTTGCTCAATCGCAGACAGTAACGGGACTCAATTTTATCTTCCTTTCCCTCTTAAGAATCACTCATACATACTTGCCAAACTACTAGGTGCGCTCAATGGCGGTTGGATGTACGGGGTGTTTGCGTTCGAATGTTTTGTTTCATTTTTACTCCTATTCCCTCGATATGTCGTCTCACTCTGGCTTCCCTCATGTCTCTTTCTCTACACTTTTATTCCCACCCTTTTAATCCCCCCTCACCCCCCATCCCTTGTGAGCTACCGCTGAGGTGTCGCATCCTGATGCAGACAGTTTCGGGGCTCACTTTCCTCTTCTTTTCCATCTTACACATCAGCAATCCCCCCCCCCCCCCCCAACCTCTAAGTGCTAAATATGTGGCACAAAAAGCAGGAAATGGACTCAATGAAAGGGTGAAAAATAATAATCATAATAGAAACGAAGATCAACACGCGCCTCAAAAAGCCCCATTCACTCCTCTTTCACATTTTCACGAGAAAATGAAGGTACACACATGGAGAACAATTTTTGTTATAGGTAGGCTTTGCCTGAGCAGAACCACTGTCGTGCGCCTTGGTTACACATTCGACACGCCTCGTCCTGTGCGGAGGTGGGTGGGAAACCAAGGGTGCACTTGAAAATGCAATGCTCGTGGGTTGGTGTCGCCATCTGACGGCAGGCTCACGCGAGCGCGCCTTGCTTTCGAATTTCCCGCGCTCGAACCTCTCGCGTTTACATCATGGGCTAGTCCCCCCCCCCCCCCCCTCTCGCGTGGGCGGCGAAGCCAGCCTCCCTAGAGTGACCACCTCTGCCGGCGAAATGGAAACACTTGTTGCGTAGCTGTCCGTCCAAGTAAAGCTTTCACAACTGCAGTGTTCGCAGCACCAGTACAGTACATGAGTGCCACTTCTATCAAGTGCAGCTTCCCTCAGCACGCTGCATGGGCAGCGCTTATTGTGTACTTGCTTCTGACTTGCGCAGAAATTCTGTTTAAACATCCCCTTCCACTTTTCTTTCTTTTTTTTTTGTATTTTGCAGCTCGGCAGCGCCAGGTGTGAAAAAAAAAAACAAACAAAAATTATTAGGCGTGACAATGTACACAATGTGTTATTGAATGGGGCACTTCTGAGTGCACAGCGGGCGCGGTAAACACGACCAACCTGTCACAATCAATTTTTTCATTTGTAAGTACACATCCCTTCTTCGTCTGGGTGCCCCACGGTAGAACATAGTGCGTTTTTATTTATTTTGACACAACGTGACGCGATCGTGTAGTGGGCATTCCAAAGAAAAAAGCGAGTTCGTGCTTCCTGAGCATAGTCGTGTCTCCAAGAATGCAGTGACCAGGGTAGAACGCTGCGCTCGGCTTCTTCCTTCGCGCGATAAGGTAACTAGGCGACGTTCGCTTGACGGGCCCGTTTTAGCAGCTTGGCTTGCAGGAAGGAGAGGAAGAACTCGCAGATGCGGCGATTGATTCGTGCATGCAGACCCAGGAGAAAGACGACGACGCGAACGAAATGCGGTGAACGTGACAAGTACCCAGCGCGATCAAGCTACTACTACACGAGGTGCTGCTCACCTGAGCGATGACGCAATGATATTGCAAAGAGGGACGGACGGGTATGGCGAACCGCTGGGATCACACTGCCGAAGCATCAAGTGGGTAGCCCTGAAGAGGGCTGTTGTGTTCTCGTTGGCTGGCTGCAGGCGACGCCGCTGGCTTCTTAGCCTCCGAATCCGTACAGGGTGCGGCCCTGACGCTTGAGGGCGTACACGACGTCCATGGCTGTCACGGTCTTCCTTTTGGCGTGCTCGGTGTAAGTGACGGCATCGCGGATCACGTTCTCGAGGAACACCTTGAGAACGCCGCGAGTTTCCTCGTAGATGAGGCCAGAGATGCGCTTGACACCGCCACGGCGCGCCAGACGACGGATGGCCGGCTTGGTTATGCCCTGGATGTTGTCACGCAACACCTTTCGATGACGCTTGGCGCCACCCTTCCCCAGCCCTTTGCCACCTTTGCCACGGCCAGACATGACGGCTTCCGAAGTTTCTGCTTCTGCTTCGAAACGCGCCCGGAAAGCGAATGCTCGACACGATCGAGTCGCGGTGTCGGCGCCGGCCCGCGAGACTGAGGAGGAAGGCGAACGGCGCACGCCGGTTGGTCGGCGGCCAGCTCGTCTCTCTCTCCCTCTTTTCTTCGCGAGGAGCGCGTTGGCCGCGCAGGTTGCTGCACTGACTATTTTTCTGCACTACAAGATTGAATATACACGGCAAACATGCTTTCGTTTGTTTGTTTGTTTTTAATTCTTTTCTCGTTACTGTTGCTAAGTTTCTTGCCCATTCATTCACGCACCCTTCACTGCTGCAAAATGGCGTATCAGTCGTATCAGCTGCCCCAGCGGCAAGGAGACATCAAACCGAGTAAGCGACAATTCATGTACGCGTACGTACAAGCCCAGCGGATACAACGCGTTCGCTAAAAAACGTTTCATCGTGTCCACTGAACATGACACACGCAATATTTGTCAAAACTCACAGCTGCAACAGCTCACCTGTGTGCCGCACGTAAATAAACTGCACACTTAACACTTTGCGACTACTCGTCCCCGGCGTGTGCCCCCCCCCCCTCTTTTTTTTTTTTCTTTTCTATGTTCTCGCTTTCTCTCTAATCACATCAATGCCTCATTTGCACGCACGAAACCCGTTTCACGGCGTCACTTTGACGCCATCCTTGTCGCCAAACCAAGGGACTAACACACGCGGTCCGGGCACGGCCTCATGGCCGGAAATTTCTAAACAAAGCGTGCTCGCGTTGTTGTGGACGCCGGCACGTGAAATTCGGCAAAGTAACAGCACCTTTGGCTGGCTACGCGTGTCTCAAATTTTACTGTGGCAGCTCCACTACATATCGCGATACGGCAGTTTCACCGAAGCCACGCAACGCGACCGCGCTCATTTCAGCATTCACGGGGACGGCAGAGAGTGAGAGCGCACCTCCTCTCGGGCGCGCCTCTCCTCCCGTAAACACGGACTGTCAAGCGGTCCGGTCGCAGCGAAGTTTCCCCATCTCCTTGCGGGGTGGTTCAACACCTGCCCGTTTCAAGTGCACGGTTGCACTGTGAGGAACCCTGCAAGGGTCACGCAATTACAGGCAAAACAGCCCTAACTCTAAAGCGCCTTACATAGGACGAGATTGGAGCGTAAAATGCACCACCCTTTATGCATTCTTTCTTCTTTACAGCGTTGGAAGAGTGTTCGTTCGCTGCATGTTTTACGCATGCGTACTTTCGCTTACATAATACCTTCGGAGGCTGACAACCTGTTAAGTAATCTATCAACGACTATCCGGACGGCATCAGCTGTGCAAAGAAGATTTGCAGTTGGCCTTCCAGAGCCGTCCAGAGCACACAAAGTAGGTCTACACATCGTGGCAACCAATATTTCGAAAAAAGTGAATTGCGTAGTATTATAAAGAATACAACTTTCAGAATGAGCAAAACTGCTTGGTTTGACCAAAGTACAAAGAGGTGCGATTTATACCACATCGATCCATTTATTGAATTAAAAATTACGCTGGCATTAGATAGAATATCGGAAACTCTAATTGACCGATTGAGGCTAGGCACGGCATACACAAAAACATTTGTTTTTTTTTTTTCTTTGCACAGACACGGCAGAGCTGAAAGTCCCGAATGCGAATGCGGATTGATAGATGAAGACGTATGTCACCTTCTCGTAGACTGTCCACATCACGAGACGCCGTCTTAAGTCCGAACAGTTGGCATTAGACCGCAGACCGTTTAACATGAAGAAACTTCTGGGTCCGTGGCCTACTCGAGTTTTACAGTCGCACGCTTTAAAAGCATCAACACGTTCTTTACAAGACAGCGGGATTGCTGATAAGTATTAAGAAATAACGAACTTTCATTTGTAACAAATGTACTTATTATGTACAGTATCACGTGACTCTCATCATGTGTGTGTTGTGAAATGAATGACGTGTCGACAATTATGTACACACGAGCGAATGCATCTTTATACGGACCAGACGTGTGCTCTACTGTTTTGTGCTGGTGGACCGAATATTATCGAGGGACATTATATCAGAGACTTCATTCATTGACTTTCGAACATTTACTTACCATTGTGTTCTGATATGTGCGTATAAGTGTAAGTGTGTCTTTGCATATCTCTGCCCGAGTTTTCTACTTTCCATGCACTGCTTTGTACGTTTTGCTTCAAGATACGTGTTCAAGTTTAACTCAACGGCCAAGGAGTAGCCGGCGCCATAATGGTGCGCCGACATCTCCTTACATATCATATCAATAAGAAAAAAAGATGCGCGCCAATGCCCATCTATTGTATTCCCTTCTCACGTGCCCCAATACCAAACTGCGCGTGCCATTTCTGTGGTGCAAGTGTGTTTAAGTAGTCGCAGTTTCATCTTTCACAATCATGAGGGTTCCCATATTGAAAGTATTCCTTCCCCGAACTTGTGGCAGGGACGCACGATGCGAAATTACAAAATGATCGCGCTTGAAAGCTTCATACAAATGCACTGTCGACCCGCCGAACATAGTCAGTAATCTAAAACAAAGCGGAAATAAACGGTGCGTCCGCTCATTCATTTAAGGTAAGTTTCCCACCACATTCCGAATGGAACGTACCACTCATTTGTGCCTAGCACAGGCGCATTTGTTCTTTCGAAGAGAACACAGTGTTCCGCTACACCGTGTGATTATGTAAACGTCAAGCCGAGCAGTGTCGTTTGCTGGCCGGCCTGGCTATGTTTCTTTCGGCGACGCGCAAACGGAGCACTCGGTGCGAAAACGGGAAATGCCCATACCTCGTGTCGACCGCCTTTCTTTACTGGATTTCGTACTTCTTTGTGCACTATATAAATCACCTGCGTGGTACCCCTGTCATGCGTACGCACAGTTTTGTTTTTTCCTTCACTCGGGCTGTCGATACTTTGCTTTCGGACAATAATTAGCATGCAGTCCGCCGCCACGCTTTTCTGCTTCTACAGCTATTGTCACATGCGTCTATATATTTCTCCCCTATCTTTTCTTGCATCAATGCTTCCGCACATTTTTCACCGCGCCACGCACTTTAAGCTACATTCACTCCTCCTACAGTCTCGAAACGGGCCTGCCCTGCGCTCTCAAGAAATAAATGCCCCAATTTCGTAAACAAATGAATGGCGTGGCAGAGAAGGAACTCTGCGCTGTCTGATGAATGTGGCTGTACCCTTCACATCGGGCGGCAGCTATCACCACCTAGCCATAATGCTGACCTAACAAACAGCTACATTTATCTTGTTTTTTTTCTCTCTTTAAATAGTGAAGTATAGGACCGCGGTGCTTTGCAGTGAATGGTTTAGTTTTCACTCTTGCCTTGACTTTAGCCACCAATAAGATAACCACCTTCTAGTTAATTCTACCCGCCTAAAGTCTATTTTGCCCTCCCCCGTCTCTAAACCCCGGTGCTTTTGAAAAACTCTGCGCCATCATTCTAAACTATAAGGTGAAGCCCTTTACATAGCATTATCAAGTGTTCGGCAGTTTCCTTCTCTCCGCATGCACTGCATACCGTGTATACCCCTTCATATTTGGCCCGACATGTCGGAGTTGCTCGGGCAAGCGCTGACGCGAGTTTCCTATTCTATCATTTCCCAAGAGCTGAACACACTCGAGTTCATGTTACCTTTTTTTGAGAGAAGCGGCCACCTTCCCCCTGTTTTTTTTTTTTTTTTAATTACCACGCTCCTGGTTTTGTTTTCCCTCCATTACCGTACTTGTGGCACTTTTCTCCGCGCACTCGGTCTTCTCTAATTTACCTGTTCAACCTCCCCGAGCACACACGTCGAGCGCGGCACACCAACGCTCCTGCTAGCGGTGTTCAACAGAGAGAAGAGGATGGATTCGGAGCCGAATCTCTCAGCACAACCCCTATGCCGACGCAGACAATTTGGGTGGCTCTGAGAAGAGCCGTTGATTTGTCGTTGCTCGCTGTGGCCCACGACGCACGCCTACTTGGAGCTGGTGTACTTGGTGACGGCTTTTGTACCCTCGGACACCGCGTGCTTGGCCAGCTCTCCGGGCAGCAGCAGGCGCACCGCGGTCTGGATCTCCCGGCTCGTGATGGTCGAGCGCTTGTTGTAGTGAGCAAGGCGTGACGACTCGGCGGCGATACGCTCGAAGATGTCGTTCACGAAGCTGTTCATGATGGACATGGCCTTGCTGGAGACACCAGTGTCGGGGTGCACCTGCTTCAGCACCTTATAGATGTAGATGGAGAAGCTCTCCTTCCTGCGGCGCTTCTTCTTCTTCTTGTCCGTGGCGCGCACATTCTTCTGCGCCTTGCCGGCCTTCTTGACGGCTTTGCCAGACGGTTGGGGAGGCATGATTTCACACAACACGCACGCGAGACCAGAGTCGAATGCGCGTGTCCCCCCGTCTCGCCGCGCTTAAATATGAGCGAGGGGTGTTGACGAGATCAGCACAACGCGCGCGCCCCATTGGTTCGCACGGCTTCTCTCTCTCACACTCTCATCCGTTCCCCGCGAGCGGCGGCGCGCGATGGTGGCAACGGAAACCATTCGAGCACGGCTCTCATCTCAGAAGGCAGCAGCTTTCTTGTTTTCGGCAACCGGCGTCGTACCAAGCGAAAAGCAACACCATGTCCGGACGTGGCAAGGGCGGCAAGGCGAAAGGCAAGAGCAAGACCCGTTCTAGCCGCGCGGGGCTTCAGTTCCCCGTGGGCCGTATTCACCGCCTCCTACGCAAGGGAAACTACGCCGAGCGCGTCGGAGCTGGCGCTCCGGTCTACCTGGCTGCCGTACTCGAGTACCTGGCCGCCGAGGTGCTCGAGCTGGCGGGCAACGCCGCTCGTGACAACAAGAAGACCCGGATCATCCCCCGTCACTTGCAGCTCGCCATCCGCAACGACGAGGAGCTGAACAAACTGCTTTCCGGCGTCACCATCGCGCAGGGCGGTGTGTTGCCCAACATTCAAGCCGTGCTTCTTCCAAAGAAGACGGAGAAGAAGGCGTAAGCGAGCACCCCTTCCGCGCGCTCGCCGCATTCCCCAAACGGTCCTTCTAAGGACCACCCAAACAGGTGACGCGGCCGTGTTTCGCTTCGCAGTCACGATGGCTCTGTTCGTACCCTCAAGCGTGTTTGTTTTTCTATACTTTATATATATTTCCTCGCGACATCAGTTAGCCACAAGTGCGCGACGCCAAATGCTGCAAAGAGACAACCAAATCACGCAGCTCGGCACCGAAAAAGACAGAAAAGAGCATGTAAGCGTTGTCATTTCTCATTAAAAAAAAAAAAAAAAAAAAGCTCCACACGTAACCGTCTATCCTTACGATGACACCTGAACGGGTCAGCACAGGGACAGAGTAAATTTAATACCTTTGAATAGAAAAACAAACGTAAGGTAAAAAAAAAAAAGAGAGAGAGAGAGAGAGAACCCGCCGTTAGCGCATTCCATTTGGTGCTTCTAACACAATTTATTTCGTCTATCTTGCTAGGCAGCGCAGCCACTATTACACAGAACACACAACACAAGCGCTTAACTTCAACTAAACGTTTATTGCAAAAAAAAAAAAAAAAATTGTCCAGAATATGGCACAAAAACTTGTTCAGCTTCAAAAGAAATGAAAGGAAATGACACGCGATGATTTCGAGTGTGTTAGTGCACTCTCTATCGCGCTCACGCGGAAAGAACTGTTTTTTGGATGGGGTGATAGAGAATAACAGACAGTAATGTGCGGGACTGGCACGTGTGCTTTTTGTTGTCTACCTTTTACTATTCTTTTTCTCTGTTCACCCCCTTTATAAACTCTGACGTTTGCAATGAAAGTTCAGTTGAAGTTAAGCGCTTGTGTTGTGAGGTCTGTGTAATAGTGGCTGCGCTTCCTAGCGAGATGGATCCTTACCAACTGGCCCGATACAATTGTTTATTTCGTCTCTCGGTAAAACTTCATCACCTCCTACGAGTGCACCCAAAAGTTGCGCCGGGGTCCAGCAGCCCAAGTCACCATGGCGTTACGCAAACAGAAGCCCTCAAAAACACCTTACAAGCGGCGGGCAAAAAGGTAAACACATAAATGAAATTGACACACCACAGGGTCGCAGCACGGCTGCTGCACACACACCGACTGAAGCTAGCCTACCTTTTCTCTGTCTACTCATAATGATACACACTTTTACCTTGAATTTGTCAAAGCTGAGCCATTTCTTCGTAATAACGACGCGCCGACGTTCCGTTCTTCCGCGCGCTAGACAACGGCAGCCACGTACGTACAAAACATGACAGCAAAAGAGGGTGCGGCCGGAGTACGTGGCCTGGAGTGGTCTCGTAGCCAAAGCAGACACGTTGGTGGTCCTGAGAAGGACCGTTTGTTGTTGCTTGCCTGTCGACCGAAGCGCAGGGAGCAGCCCAACTTAGGCGCGCTCACCGCGAATGCGCCGAGCCAGCTGGATGTCCTTTGGCATGATGGTGACGCGCTTAGCGTGGATGGCGCACAGGTTGGTGTCTTCGAAAAGACCAACGAGGTAGGCCTCGCTAGCTTCCTGTAGGGCCATCACGGCAGAACTCTGGAAACGGAGGTCCGTCTTGAAGTCCTGAGCGATTTCCCGCACCAGGCGCTGAAAGGGAAGCTTGCGGATCAGCAGTTCGGTCGACTTCTGGTATCGGCGAATTTCACGCAGGGCCACGGTTCCAGGCCTGTAACGGTGAGGTTTCTTCACCCCGCCTGTGGCAGGGGCACTCTTGCGAGCAGCCTTGGTAGCAAGCTGCTTACGCGGAGCCTTGCCTCCAGTACTCTTGCGCGCGGTTTGTTTAGTTCGGGCCATGCTGCGTGCGTCCGATCACCTCGACTGACGGAGCGAAACTGCGCTCCTGCCGGAGATCGGCAAAAGCGGCTTCGCCGCACGACCCATCTCTCTCCCTCCCATTGGCCGAAGCGTGAGAACCCGTCCGCGTGCGAGCGCGGAAGCGTACGCCAGGATGCTGGCTGGCGCTCATTTTCGGGCAACCGTGCAGTTCGCGGCTGCAAAGAGGTACACCGAAACGAAACCACTACCGCTGTACAATACAGCCTGCTGCGCATTTCTTTCGCCTTCCAGGCAACACATCAATCGACGCTGTAGCTCGTCGCTTCCCGAAGCGGCGCGACGGAGTGCGAGACGCCACCATTCACGCCAACAGCGCGCATCGCACTAGAGCGCCTCGCATCACCGAGGGCAAATGCGCACTGCCACGCCAAAAAAACTTGCTCCTTGCGTTGTCGCTTATTTGCGACCATTACGTAGATGGGCGAAGACGACGAGAGACCACCGGCAGTGTTGGTATATGCATACACGTCCGCGCAACGACAAGGAGTAAAACGCAACAAAACATTCTAACACAAACACCCCGTACATCCAACTGCCACTGAGCGCGCCTACTTGCTCAATCGCAGACAGTAACGGGACTCAATTTTATCTTCCTTTCCCTCTTAAGAATCACTCATACATACTTGCCAAACTACTAGGTGCGCTCAATGGCGGTTGGATGTACGGGGTGTTTGCGTTCGAATGTTTTGTTTCATTTTTACTCCTATTCCCTCGATATGTCGTCTCACTCTGGCTTCCCTCATGTCTCTTTCTCTACACTTTTATTCCCACCCTTTTAATCCCCCCTCACCCCCCATCCCTTGTGAGCTACCGCTGAGGTGTCGCATCCTGATGCAGACAGTTTCGGGGCTCACTTTCCTCTTCTTTTCCATCTTACACATCAGCAATCCCCCCCCCCCCCCCAACCTCTAAGTGCTAAATATGTGGCACAAAAAGCAGGAAATGGACTCAATGAAAGGGTGAAAAATAATAATCATAATAGAAACGAAGATCAACACGCGCCTCAAAAAGCCCCATTCACTCCTCTTTCACATTTTCACGAGAAAATGAAGGTACACACATGGAGAACAATTTT
Organism: Rhipicephalus microplus; assembly: GCF_043290135.1. Lineage (NCBI taxonomy): Eukaryota > Metazoa > Arthropoda > Arachnida > Ixodida > Ixodidae > Rhipicephalus > Rhipicephalus microplus. The sequence goes on from NW_027464822.1 coordinate 125,882, forward strand.
TGTTATAGGTAGGCTTTGCCTGAGCAGAACCACTGTCGTGCGCCTTGGTTACACATTCGACACGCCTCGTCCTGTGCGGAGGTGGGTGGGAAACCAAGGGTGCACTTGAAAATGCAATGCTCGTGGGTTGGTGTCGCCATCTGACGGCAGGCTCACGCGAGCGCGCCTTGCTTTCGAATTTCCCGCGCTCGAACCTCTCGCGTTTACATCATGGGCTAGTCCCCCCCCCCCCCCCTCTCGCGTGGGCGGCGAAGCCAGCCTCCCTAGAGTGACCACCTCTGCCGGCGAAATGGAAACACTTGTTGCGTAGCTGTCCGTCCAAGTAAAGCTTTCACAACTGCAGTGTTCGCAGCACCAGTACAGTACATGAGTGCCACTTCTATCAAGTGCAGCTTCCCTCAGCACGCTGCATGGGCAGCGCTTATTGTGTACTTGCTTCTGACTTGCGCAGAAATTCTGTTTAAACATCCCCTTCCACTTTTCTTTCTTTTTTTTTTGTATTTTGCAGCTCGGCAGCGCCAGGTGTGAAAAAAAAAAACAAACAAAAATTATTAGGCGTGACAATGTACACAATGTGTTATTGAATGGGGCACTTCTGAGTGCACAGCGGGCGCGGTAAACACGACCAACCTGTCACAATCAATTTTTTCATTTGTAAGTACACATCCCTTCTTCGTCTGGGTGCCCCACGGTAGAACATAGTGCGTTTTTATTTATTTTGACACAACGTGACGCGATCGTGTAGTGGGCATTCCAAAGAAAAAAGCGAGTTCGTGCTTCCTGAGCATAGTCGTGTCTCCAAGAATGCAGTGACCAGGGTAGAACGCTGCGCTCGGCTTCTTCCTTCGCGCGATAAGGTAACTAGGCGACGTTCGCTTGACGGGCCCGTTTTAGCAGCTTGGCTTGCAGGAAGGAGAGGAAGAACTCGCAGATGCGGCGATTGATTCGTGCATGCAGACCCAGGAGAAAGACGACGACGCGAACGAAATGCGGTGAACGTGACAAGTACCCAGCGCGATCAAGCTACTACTACACGAGGTGCTGCTCACCTGAGCGATGACGCAATGATATTGCAAAGAGGGACGGACGGGTATGGCGAACCGCTGGGATCACACTGCCGAAGCATCAAGTGGGTAGCCCTGAAGAGGGCTGTTGTGTTCTCGTTGGCTGGCTGCAGGCGACGCCGCTGGCTTCTTAGCCTCCGAATCCGTACAGGGTGCGGCCCTGACGCTTGAGGGCGTACACGACGTCCATGGCTGTCACGGTCTTCCTTTTGGCGTGCTCGGTGTAAGTGACGGCATCGCGGATCACGTTCTCGAGGAACACCTTGAGAACGCCGCGAGTTTCCTCGTAGATGAGGCCAGAGATGCGCTTGACACCGCCACGGCGCGCCAGACGACGGATGGCCGGCTTGGTTATGCCCTGGATGTTGTCACGCAACACCTTTCGATGACGCTTGGCGCCACCCTTCCCCAGCCCTTTGCCACCTTTGCCACGGCCAGACATGACGGCTTCCGAAGTTTCTGCTTCTGCTTCGAAACGCGCCCGGAAAGCGAATGGTGGGGTGGTAGTGGTTACAATGAAGAGGAAAAAGGCACCTAATTTCTGTCTGCCTTCAGGCGACACGGCGCAGTGCCTTATAGGGGTGGGGGGAAGGAGGGATAAAAAGAATAGAAGGAAAGTAGAAGCAGAAGAAGACAGCCAACGAGAGGAAAAAAGAAGGAGATAGGACACGATCGAGTCGCGGTGTCGGCGCCGGCCCGCGAGACTGAGGAGGAAGGCGAACGGCGCACGCCGGTTGGTCGGCGGCCAGCTCGTCTCTCTCTCCCTCTTTTCTTCGCGAGGAGCGCGTTGGCCGCGCAGGTTGCTGCACTGACTATTTTTCTGCACTACAAGATTGAATATACACGGCAAACATGCTTTCGTTTGTTTGTTTGTTTTTAATTCTTTTCTCGTTACTGTTGCTAAGTTTCTTGCCCATTCATTCACGCACCCTTCACTGCTGCAAAATGGCGTATCAGTCGTATCAGCTGCCCCAGCGGCAAGGAGACATCAAACCGAGTAAGCGACAATTCATGTACGCGTACGTACAAGCCCAGCGGATACAACGCGTTCGCTAAAAAACGTTTCATCGTGTCCACTGAACATGACACACGCAATATTTGTCAAAACTCACAGCTGCAACAGCTCACCTGTGTGCCGCACGTAAATAAACTGCACACTTAACACTTTGCGACTACTCGTCCCCGGCGTGTGCCCCCCCCCCCTCTTTTTTTTTTTCTTTTCTATGTTCTCGCTTTCTCTCTAATCACATCAATGCCTCATTTGCACGCACGAAACCCGTTTCACGGCGTCACTTTGACGCCATCCTTGTCGCCAAACCAAGGGACTAACACACGCGGTCCGGGCACGGCCTCATGGCCGGAAATTTCTAAACAAAGCGTGCTCGCGTTGTTGTGGACGCCGGCACGTGAAATTCGGCAAAGTAACAGCACCTTTGGCTGGCTACGCGTGTCTCAAATTTTACTGTGGCAGCTCCACTACATATCGCGATACGGCAGTTTCACCGAAGCCACGCAACGCGACCGCGCTCATTTCAGCATTCACGGGGACGGCAGAGAGTGAGAGCGCACCTCCTCTCGGGCGCGCCTCTCCTCCCGTAAACACGGACTGTCAAGCGGTCCGGTCGCAGCGAAGTTTCCCCATCTCCTTGCGGGGTGGTTCAACACCTGCCCGTTTCAAGTGCACGGTTGCACTGTGAGGAACCCTGCAAGGGTCACGCAATTACAGGCAAAACAGCCCTAACTCTAAAGCGCCTTACATAGGACGAGATTGGAGCGTAAAATGCACCACCCTTTATGCATTCTTTCTTCTTTACAGCGTTGGAAGAGTGTTCGTTCGCTGCATGTTTTACGCATGCGTACTTTCGCTTACATAATACCTTCGGAGGCTGACAACCTGTTAAGTAATCTATCAACGACTATCCGGACGGCATCAGCTGTGCAAAGAAGATTTGCAGTTGGCCTTCCAGAGCCGTCCAGAGCACACAAAGTAGGTCTACACATCGTGGCAACCAATATTTCGAAAAAAGTGAATTGCGTAGTATTATAAAGAATACAACTTTCAGAATGAGCAAAACTGCTTGGTTTGACCAAAGTACAAAGAGGTGCGATTTATACCACATCGATCCATTTATTGAATTAAAAATTACGCTGGCATTAGATAGAATATCGGAAACTCTAATTGACCGATTGAGGCTAGGCACGGCATACACAAAAACATTTGTTTTTTTTTTTTCTTTGCACAGACACGGCAGAGCTGAAAGTCCCGAATGCGAATGCGGATTGATAGATGAAGACGTATGTCACCTTCTCGTAGACTGTCCACATCACGAGACGCTGTCTTAAGTCCGAACAGTTGGCATTAGACCGCAGACCGTTTAACATGAAGAAACTTCTGGGTCCGTGGCCTACTCGAGTTTTACAGTCGCACGCTTTAAAAGCATCAACACGTTCTTTACAAGACAGCGGGATTGCTGATAAGTATTAAGAAATAACGAACTTTCATTTGTAACAAATGTACTTATTATGTACAGTATCACGTGACTCTCATCATGTGTGTGTTGTGAAATGAATGACGTGTCGACAATTATGTACACACGAGCGAATGCATCTTTATACGGACCAGACGTGTGCTCTACTGTTTTGTGCTGGTGGACCGAATATTATCGAGGGACATTATATCAGAGACTTCATTCATTGACTTTCGAACATTTACTTACCATTGTGTTCTGATATGTGCGTATAAGTGTAAGTGTGTCTTTGCATATCTCTGCCCGAGTTTTCTACTTTCCATGCACTGCTTTGTACGTTTTGCTTCAAGATACGTGTTCAAGTTTAACTCAACGGCCAAGGAGTAGCCGGCGCCATAATGGTGCGCCGACATCTCCTTACATATCATATCAATAAGAAAAAAAGATGCGCGCCAATGCCCATCTATTGTATTCCCTTCTCACGTGCCCCAATACCAAACTGCGCGTGCCATTTCTGTGGTGCAAGTGTGTTTAAGTAGTCGCAGTTTCATCTTTCACAATCATGAGGGTTCCCATATTGAAAGTATTCCTTCCCCGAACTTGTGGCAGGGACGCACGATGCGAAATTACAAAATGATCGCGCTTGAAAGCTTCATACAAATGCACTGTCGACCCGCCGAACATAGTCAGTAATCTAAAACAAAGCGGAAATAAACGGTGCGTCCGCTCATTCATTTAAGGTAAGTTTCCCACCACATTCCGAATGGAACGTACCACTCATTTGTGCCTAGCACAGGCGCATTTGTTCTTTCGAAGAGAACACAGTGTTCCGCTACACCGTGTGATTATGTAAACGTCAAGCCGAGCAGTGTCGTTTGCTGGCCGGCCTGGCTATGTTTCTTTCGGCGACGCGCAAACGGAGCACTCGGTGCGAAAACGGGAAATGCCCATACCTCGTGTCGACCGCCTTTCTTTACTGGATTTCGTACTTCTTTGTGCACTATATAAATCACCTGCGTGGTACCCCTGTCATGCGTACGCACAGTTTTGTTTTTTCCTTCACTCGGGCTGTCGATACTTTGCTTTCGGACAATAATTAGCATGCAGTCCGCCGCCACGCTTTTCTGCTTCTACAGCTATTGTCACATGCGTCTATATATTTCTCCCCTATCTTTTCTTGCATCAATGCTTCCGCACATTTTTCACCGCGCCACGCACTTTAAGCTACATTCACTCCTCCTACAGTCTCGAAACGGGCCTGCCCTGCGCTCTCAAGAAATAAATGCCCCAATTTCGTAAACAAATGAATGGCGTGGCAGAGAAGGAACTCTGCGCTGTCTGATGAATGTGGCTGTACCCTTCACATCGGGCGGCAGCTATCACCACCTAGCCATAATGCTGACCTAACAAACAGCTACATTTATCTTGTTTTTTTTCTCTCTTTAAATAGTGAAGTATAGGACCGCGGTGCTTTGCAGTGAATGGTTTAGTTTTCACTCTTGCCTTGACTTTAGCCACCAATAAGATAACCACCTTCTAGTTAATTCTACCCGCCTAAAGTCTATTTTGCCCTCCCCCGTCTCTAAACCCCGGTGCTTTTGAAAAACTCTGCGCCATCATTCTAAACTATAAGGTGAAGCCCTTTACATAGCATTATCAAGTGTTCGGCAGTTTCCTTCTCTCCGCATGCACTGCATACCGTGTATACCCCTTCATATTTGGCCCGACATGTCGGAGTTGCTCGGGCAAGCGCTGACGCGAGTTTCCTATTCTATCATTTCCCAAGAGCTGAACACACTCGAGTTCATGTTACCTTTTTTTGAGAGAAGCGGCCACCTTCCCCCTGTTTTTTTTTTTTTTTTTTAATTACCACGCTCCTGGTTTTGTTTTCCCTCCATTACCGTACTTGTGGCACTTTTCTCCGCGCACTCGGTCTTCTCTAATTTACCTGTTCAACCTCCCCGAGCACACACGTCGAGCGCGGCACACCAACGCTCCTGCTAGCGGTGTTCAACAGAGAGAAGAGGATGGATTCGGAGCCGAATCTCTCAGCACAACCCCTATGCCGACGCAGACAATTTGGGTGGCTCTGAGAAGAGCCGTTGATTTGTCGTTGCTCGCTGTGGCCCACGACGCACGCCTACTTGGAGCTGGTGTACTTGGTGACGGCTTTTGTACCCTCGGACACCGCGTGCTTGGCCAGCTCTCCGGGCAGCAGCAGGCGCACCGCGGTCTGGATCTCCCGGCTCGTGATGGTCGAGCGCTTGTTGTAGTGAGCAAGGCGTGACGACTCGGCGGCGATACGCTCGAAGATGTCGTTCACGAAGCTGTTCATGATGGACATGGCCTTGCTGGAGACACCAGTGTCGGGGTGCACCTGCTTCAGCACCTTATAGATGTAGATGGAGAAGCTCTCCTTCCTGCGGCGCTTCTTCTTCTTCTTGTCCGTGGCGCGCACATTCTTCTGCGCCTTGCCGGCCTTCTTGACGGCTTTGCCAGACGGTTGGGGAGGCATGATTTCACACAACACGCACGCGAGACCAGAGTCGAATGCGCGTGTCCCCCCGTCTCGCCGCGCTTAAATATGAGCGAGGGGTGTTGACGAGATCAGCACAACGCGCGCGCCCCATTGGTTCGCACGGCTTCTCTCTCTCACACTCTCATCCGTTCCCCGCGAGCGGCGGCGCGCGATGGTGGCAACGGAAACCATTCGAGCACGGCTCTCATCTCAGAAGGCAGCAGCTTTCTTGTTTTCGGCAACCGGCGTCGTACCAAGCGAAAAGCAACACCATGTCCGGACGTGGCAAGGGCGGCAAGGCGAAAGGCAAGAGCAAGACCCGTTCTAGCCGCGCGGGGCTTCAGTTCCCCGTGGGCCGTATTCACCGCCTCCTACGCAAGGGAAACTACGCCGAGCGCGTCGGAGCTGGCGCTCCGGTCTACCTGGCTGCCGTACTCGAGTACCTGGCCGCCGAGGTGCTCGAGCTGGCGGGCAACGCCGCTCGTGACAACAAGAAGACCCGGATCATCCCCCGTCACTTGCAGCTCGCCATCCGCAACGACGAGGAGCTGAACAAACTGCTTTCCGGCGTCACCATCGCGCAGGGCGGTGTGTTGCCCAACATTCAAGCCGTGCTTCTTCCAAAGAAGACGGAGAAGAAGGCGTAAGCGAGCACCCCTTCCGCGCGCTCGCCGCATTCCCCAAACGGTCCTTCTAAGGACCACCCAAACAGGTGACGCGGCCGTGTTTCGCTTCGCAGTCACGATGGCTCTGTTCGTACCCTCAAGCGTGTTTGTTTTTCTATACTTTATATATATTTCCTCGCGACATCAGTTAGCCACAAGTGCGCGACGCCAAATGCTGCAAAGAGACAACCAAATCACGCAGCTCGGCACCGAAAAAGACAGAAAAGAGCATGTAAGCGTTGTCATTTCTCATTAAAAAAAAAAAAAAAAAAAGCTCCACACGTAACCGTCTATCCTTACGATGACACCTGAACGGGTCAGCACAGGGACAGAGTAAATTTAATACCTTTGAATAGAAAAACAAACGTAAGGTAAAAAAAAAAAGAGAGAGAGAGAGAGAGAACCCGCCGTTAGCGCATTCCATTTGGTGCTTCTAACACAATTTATTTCGTCTATCTTGCTAGGCAGCGCAGCCACTATTACACAGAACACACAACACAAGCGCTTAACTTCAACTAAACGTTTATTGCAAAAAAAAAAAAAAAATTGTCCAGAATATGGCACAAAAACTTGTTCAGCTTCAAAAGAAATGAAAGGAAATGACACGCGATGATTTCGAGTGTGTTAGTGCACTCTCTATCGCGCTCACGCGGAAAGACCTGTTTTTTGGATGGGGTGATAGAGAATAACAGACAGTAATGTGCGGGACTGGCACGTGTGCTTTTTGTTGTCTACCTTTTACTATTCTTTTTCTCTGTTCACCCCCTTTATAAACTCTGACGTTTGCAATGAAAGTTCAGTTGAAGTTAAGCGCTTGTGTTGTGAGGTCTGTGTAATAGTGGCTGCGCTTCCTAGCGAGATGGATCCTTACCAACTGGCCCGATACAATTGTTTATTTCGTCTCTCGGTAAAACTTCATCACCTCCTACGAGTGCACCCAAAAGTTGCGCCGGGGTCCAGCAGCCCAAGTCACCATGGCGTTACGCAAACAGAAGCCCTCAAAAACACCTTACAAGCGGCGGGCAAAAAGGTAAACACATAAATGAAATTGACACACCACAGGGTCGCAGCACGGCTGCTGCACACACACCGACTGAAGCTAGCCTACCTTTTCTCTGTCTACTCATAATGATACACACTTTTACCTTGAATTTGTCAAAGCTGAGCCATTTCTTCGTAATAACGACGCGCCGACGTTCCGTTCTTCCGCGCGCTAGACAACGGCAGCCACGTACGTACAAAACATGACAGCAAAAGAGGGTGCGGCCGGAGTACGTGGCCTGGAGTGGTCTCGTAGCCAAAGCAGACACGTTGGTGGTCCTGAGAAGGACCGTTTGTTGTTGCTTGCCTGTCGACCGAAGCGCAGGGAGCAGCCCAACTTAGGCGCGCTCACCGCGAATGCGCCGAGCCAGCTGGATGTCCTTTGGCATGATGGTGACGCGCTTAGCGTGGATGGCGCACAGGTTGGTGTCTTCGAAAAGACCAACGAGGTAGGCCTCGCTAGCTTCCTGTAGGGCCATCACGGCAGAACTCTGGAAACGGAGGTCCGTCTTGAAGTCCTGAGCGATTTCCCGCACCAGGCGCTGAAAGGGAAGCTTGCGGATCAGCAGTTCGGTCGACTTCTGGTATCGGCGAATTTCACGCAGGGCCACGGTTCCAGGCCTGTAACGGTGAGGTTTCTTCACCCCGCCTGTGGCAGGGGCACTCTTGCGAGCAGCCTTGGTAGCAAGCTGCTTACGCGGAGCCTTGCCTCCAGTACTCTTGCGCGCGGTTTGTTTAGTTCGGGCCATGCTGCGTGCGTCCGATCACCTCGACTGACGGAGCGAAACTGCGCTCCTGCCGGAGATCGGCAAAAGCGGCTTCGCCGCACGACCCATCTCTCTCCCTCCCATTGGCCGAAGCGTGAGAACCCGTCCGCGTGCGAGCGCGGAAGCGTACGCCAGGATGCTGGCTGGCGCTCATTTTCGGGCAACCGTGCAGTTCGCGGCTGCAAAGAGGTACACCGAAACGAAACCACTACCGCTGTACAATACAGCCTGCTGCGCATTTCTTTCGCCTTCCAGGCAACACATCAATCGACGCTGTAGCTCGTCGCTTCCCGAAGCGGCGCGACGGAGTGCGAGACGCCACCATTCACGCCAACAGCGCGCATCGCACTAGAGCGCCTCGCATCACCGAGGGCAAATGCGCACTGCCACGCCAAAAAAACTTGCTCCTTGCGTTGTCGCTTATTTGCGACCATTACGTAGATGGGCGAAGACGACGAGAGACCACCGGCAGTGTTGGTATATGCATACACGTCCGCGCAACGACAAGGAGTAAAACGCAACAAAACATTCTAACACAAACACCCCGTACATCCAACTGCCACTGAGCGCGCCTACTTGCTCAATCGCAGACAGTAACGGGACTCAATTTTATCTTCCTTTCCCTCTTAAGAATCACTCATACATACTTGCCAAACTACTAGGTGCGCTCAATGGCGGTTGGATGTACGGGGTGTTTGCGTTCGAATGTTTTGTTTCATTTTTACTCCTATTCCCTCGATATGTCGTCTCACTCTGGCTTCCCTCATGTCTCTTTCTCTACACTTTTATTCCCACCCTTTTAATCCCCCCTCACCCCCCATCCCTTGTGAGCTACCGCTGAGGTGTCGCATCCTGATGCAGACAGTTTCGGGGCTCACTTTCCTCTTCTTTTCCATCTTACACATCAGCAATCCCCCCCCCCCCCCCAACCTCTAAGTGCTAAATATGTGGCACAAAAAGCAGGAAATGGACTCAATGAAAGGGTGAAAAATAATAATCATAATAGAAACGAAGATCAACACGCGCCTCAAAAAGCCCCATTCACTCCTCTTTCACATTTTCACGAGAAAATGAAGGTACACACATGGAGAACAATTTTTGTTATAGGTAGGCTTTGCCTGAGCAGAACCACTGTCGTGCGCCTTGGTTACACATTCGACACGCCTCGTCCTGTGCGGAGGTGGGTGGGAAACCAAGGGTGCACTTGAAAATGCAATGCTCGTGGGTTGGTGTCGCCATCTGACGGCAGGCTCACGCGAGCGCGCCTTGCTTTCGAATTTCCCGCGCTCGAACCTCTCGCGTTTACATCATGGGCTAGTCCCCCCCCCCCCCCTCTCGCGTGGGCGGCGAAGCCAGCCTCCCTAGAGTGACCACCTCTGCCGGCGAAATGGAAACACTTGTTGCGTAGCTGTCCGTCCAAGTAAAGCTTTCACAACTGCAGTGTTCGCAGCACCAGTACAGTACATGAGTGCCACTTCTATCAAGTGCAGCTTCCCTCAGCACGCTGCATGGGCAGCGCTTATTGTGTACTTGCTTCTGACTTGCGCAGAAATTCTGTTTAAACATCCCCTTCCACTTTTCTTTCTTTTTTTTTTGTATTTTGCAGCTCGGCAGCGCCAGGTGTGAAAAAAAAAAACAAACAAAAATTATTAGGCGTGACAATGTACACAATGTGTTATTGAATGGGGCACTTCTGAGTGCACAGCGGGCGCGGTAAACACGACCAACCTGTCACAATCAATTTTTTCATTTGTAAGTACACATCCCTTCTTCGTCTGGGTGCCCCACGGTAGAACATAGTGCGTTTTTATTTATTTTGACACAACGTGACGCGATCGTGTAGTGGGCATTCCAAAGAAAAAAGCGAGTTCGTGCTTCCTGAGCATAGTCGTGTCTCCAAGAATGCAGTGACCAGGGTAGAACGCTGCGCACGGCTTCTTCCTTCGCGCGATAAGGTAACTAGGCGACGTTCGCTTGACGGGCCCGTTTTAGCAGCTTGGCTTGCAGGAAGGAGAGGAAGAACTCGCAGATGCGGCGATTGATTCGTGCATGCAGACCCAGGAGAAAGACGACGACGCGAACGAAATGCGGTGAACGTGACAAGTACCCAGCGCGATCAAGCTACTACTACACGAGGTGCTGCTCACCTGAGCGATGACGCAATGATATTGCAAAGAGGGACGGACGGGTATGGCGAACCGCTGGGATCACACTGCCGAAGCATCAAGTGGGTAGCCCTGAAGAGGGCTGTTGTGTTCTCGTTGGCTGGCTGCAGGCGACGCCGCTGGCTTCTTAGCCTCCGAATCCGTACAGGGTGCGGCCCTGACGCTTGAGGGCGTACACGACGTCCATGGCTGTCACGGTCTTCCTTTTGGCGTGCTCGGTGTAAGTGACGGCATCGCGGATCACGTTCTCGAGGAACACCTTGAGAACGCCGCGAGTTTCCTCGTAGATGAGGCCAGAGATGCGCTTGACACCGCCACGGCGCGCCAGACGACGGATGGCCGGCTTGGTTATGCCCTGGATGTTGTCACGCAACACCTTTCGATGACGCTTGGCGCCACCCTTCCCCAGCCCTTTGCCACCTTTGCCACGGCCAGACATGACGGCTTCCGAAGTTTCTGCTTCTGCTTCGAAACGCGCCCGGAAAGCGAATGGTGGTGGTGGTAGTGATTAGAATGAAGAGGAAAAAGGCACCTAATTTCTGTCTGCCTTCAGGCGACACGGCGCAGTGCCTTATAGGGGTGGGGATAAGGAGGGATAAAAAGAATAGAAGGAAAGTAGAAGCAGAAGAAGACAGCCAACGAGAGGAAAAAAAGAAGGAGATAGGAAAGTGGGGATCCGGTCGAAGCAGTCCAAGGGCGGGGTGCCACAATGCGAGAGCTACACGGCGTCAGGAGACCGCGGAGGGCGAACCAGTCGGCGGGAGCTACGCTGAAGTCGGAGATCGCGAGGGCACAACCGTCCAGCTCGAAATCCTGCGAGCGAATCCGCGAATGCTCGACACGATCGAGTCGCGGTGTCGGCGCCGGCCCGCGAGACTGAGGAGGAAGGCGAACGGCGCACGCCGGTTGGTCGGCGGCCAGCTCGTCTCTCTCTCCCTCTTTTCTTCGCGAGGAGCGCGTTGGCCGCGCAGGTTGCTGCACTGACTATTTTTCTGCACTACAAGATTGAATATACACGGCAAACATGCTTTCGTTTGTTTGTTTGTTTTTAATTCTTTTCTCGTTACTGTTGCTAAGTTTCTTGCCCATTCATTCACGCACCCTTCACTGCTGCAAAATGGCGTATCAGTCGTATCAGCTGCCCCAGCGGCAAGGAGACATCAAACCGAGTAAGCGACAATTCATGTACGCGTACGTACAAGCCCAGCGGATACAACGCGTTCGCTAAAAAACGTTTCATCGTGTCCACTGAACATGACACACGCAATATTTGTCAAAACTCACAGCTGCAACAGCTCACCTGTGTGCCGCACGTAAATAAACTGCACACTTAACACTTTGCGACTACTCGTCCCCGGCGTGTGCCCCCCCCCCTCTTTTTTTTTTCTTTTCTATGTTCTCGCTTTCTCTCTAATCACATCAATGCCTCATTTGCACGCACGAAACCCGTTTCACGGCGTCACTTTGACGCCATCCTTGTCGCCAAACCAAGGGACTAACACACGCGGTCCGGGCACGGCCTCATGGCCGGAAATTTCTAAACAAAGCGTGCTCGCGTTGTTGTGGACGCCGGCACGTGAAATTCGGCAAAGTAACAGCACCTTTGGCTGGCTACGCGTGTCTCAAATTTTACTGTGGCAGCTCCACTACATATCGCGATACGGCAGTTTCACCGAAGCCACGCAACGCGACCGCGCTCATTTCAGCATTCACGGGGACGGCAGAGAGTGAGAGCGCACCTCCTCTCGGGCGCGCCTCTCCTCCCGTAAACACGGACTGTCAAGCGGTCCGGTCGCAGCGAAGTTTCCCCATCTCCTTGCGGGGTGGTTCAACACCTGCCCGTTTCAAGTGCACGGTTGCACTGTGAGGAACCCTGCAAGGGTCACGCAATTACAGGCAAAACAGCCCTAACTCTAAAGCGCCTTACATAGGACGAGATTGGAGCGTAAAATGCACCACCCTTTATGCATTCTTTCTTCTTTACAGCGTTGGAAGAGTGTTCGTTCGCTGCATGTTTTACGCATGCGTACTTTCGCTTACATAATACCTTCGGAGGCTGACAACCTGTTAAGTAATCTATCAACGACTATCCGGACGGCATCAGCTGTGCAAAGAAGATTTGCAGTTGGCCTTCCAGAGCCGTCCAGAGCACACAAAGTAGGTCTACACATCGTGGCAACCAATATTTCGAAAAAAGTGAATTGCGTAGTATTATAAAGAATACAACTTTCAGAATGAGCAAAACTGCTTGGTTTGACCAAAGTACAAAGAGGTGCGATTTATACCACATCGATCCATTTATTGAATTAAAAATTACGCTGGCATTAGATAGAATATCGGAAACTCTAATTGACCGATTGAGGCTAGGCACGGCATACACAAAAACATTTGTTTTTTTTTTTTCTTTGCACAGACACGGCAGAGCTGAAAGTCCCGAATGCGAATGCGGATTGATAGATGAAGACGTATGTCACCTTCTCGTAGACTGTCCACATCACGAGACGCCGTCTTAAGTCCGAACAGTTGGCATTAGACCGCAGACCGTTTAACATGAAGAAACTTCTGGGTCCGTGGCCTACTCGAGTTTTACAGTCGCACGCTTTAAAAGCATCAACACGTTCTTTACAAGACAGCGGGATTGCTGATAAGTATTAAGAAATAACGAACTTTCATTTGTAACAAATGTACTTATTATGTACAGTATCACGTGACTCTCATCATGTGTGTGTTGTGAAATGAATGACGTGTCGACAATTATGTACACACGAGCGAATGCATCTTTATACGGACCAGACGTGTGCTCTACTGTTTTGTGCTGGTGGACCGAATATTATCGAGGGACATTATATCAGAGACTTCATTCATTGACTTTCGAACATTTACTTACCATTGTGTTCTGATATGTGCGTATAAGTGTAAGTGTGTCTTTGCATATCTCTGCCCGAGTTTTCTACTTTCCATGCACTGCTTTGTACGTTTTGCTTCAAGATACGTGTTCAAGTTTAACTCAACGGCCAAGGAGTAGCCGGCGCCATAATGGTGCGCCGACATCTCCTTACATATCATATCAATAAGAAAAAAAGATGCGCGCCAATGCCCATCTATTGTATTCCCTTCTCACGTGCCCCAATACCAAACTGCGCGTGCCATTTCTGTGGTGCAAGTGTGTTTAAGTAGTCGCAGTTTCATCTTTCACAATCATGAGGGTTCCCATATTGAAAGTATTCCTTCCCCGAACTTGTGGCAGGGACGCACGATGCGAAATTACAAAATGATCGCGCTTGAAAGCTTCATACAAATGCACTGTCGACCCGCCGAACATAGTCAGTAATCTAAAACAAAGCGGAAATAAACGGTGCGTCCGCTCATTCATTTAAGGTAAGTTTCCCACCACATTCCGAATGGAACGTACCACTCATTTGTGCCTAGCACAGGCGCATTTGTTCTTTCGAAGAGAACACAGTGTTCCGCTACACCGTGTGATTATGTAAACGTCAAGCCGAGCAGTGTCGTTTGCTGGCCGGCCTGGCTATGTTTCTTTCGGCGACGCGCAAACGGAGCACTCGGTGCGAAAACGGGAAATGCCCATACCTCGTGTCGACCGCCTTTCTTTACTGGATTTCGTACTTCTTTGTGCACTATATAAATCACCTGCGTGGTACCCCTGTCATGCGTACGCACAGTTTTGTTTTTTCCTTCACTCGGGCTGTCGATACTTTGCTTTCGGACAATAATTAGCATGCAGTCCGCCGCCACGCTTTTCTGCTTCTACAGCTATTGTCACATGCGTCTATATATTTCTCCCCTATCTTTTCTTGCATCAATGCTTCCGCACATTTTTCACCGCGCCACGCACTTTAAGCTACATTCACTCCTCCTACAGTCTCGAAACGGGCCTGCCCTGCGCTCTCAAGAAATAAATGCCCCAATTTCGTAAACAAATGAATGGCGTGGCAGAGAAGGAACTCTGCGCTGTCTGATGAATGTGGCTGTACCCTTCACATCGGGCGGCAGCTATCACCACCTAGCCATAATGCTGACCTAACAAACAGCTACATTTATCTTGTTTTTTTTCTCTCTTTAAATAGTGAAGTATAGGACCGCGGTGCTTTGCAGTGAATGGTTTAGTTTTCACTCTTGCCTTGACTTTAGCCACCAATAAGATAACCACCTTCTAGTTAATTCTACCCGCCTAAAGTCTATTTTGCCCTCCCCCGTCTCTAAACCCCGGTGCTTTTGAAAAACTCTGCGCCATCATTCTAAACTATAAGGTGAAGCCCTTTACATAGCATTATCAAGTGTTCGGCAGTTTCCTTCTCTCCGCATGCACTGCATACCGTGTATACCCCTTCATATTTGGCCCGACATGTCGGAGTTGCTCGGGCAAGCGCTGACGCGAGTTTCCTATTCTATCATTTCCCAAGAGCTGAACACACTCGAGTTCATGTTACCTTTTTTTGAGAGAAGCGGCCACCTTCCCCCTGTTTTTTTTTTTTTTTAATTACCACGCTCCTGGTTTTGTTTTCCCTCCATTACCGTACTTGTGGCACTTTTCTCCGCGCACTCGGTCTTCTCTAATTTACCTGTTCAACCTCCCCGAGCACACACGTCGAGCGCGGCACACCAACGCTCCTGCTAGCGGTGTTCAACAGAGAGAAGAGGATGGATTCGGAGCCGAATCTCTCAGCACAACCCCTATGCCGACGCAGACAATTTGGGTGGCTCTGAGAAGAGCCGTTGATTTGTCGTTGCTCGCTGTGGCCCACGACGCACGCCTACTTGGAGCTGGTGTACTTGGTGACGGCTTTTGTACCCTCGGACACCGCGTGCTTGGCCAGCTCTCCGGGCAGCAGCAGGCGCACCGCGGTCTGGATCTCCCGGCTCGTGATGGTCGAGCGCTTGTTGTAGTGAGCAAGGCGTGACGACTCGGCGGCGATACGCTCGAAGATGTCGTTCACGAAGCTGTTCATGATGGACATGGCCTTGCTGGAGACACCAGTGTCGGGGTGCACCTGCTTCAGCACCTTATAGATGTAGATGGAGAAGCTCTCCTTCCTGCGGCGCTTCTTCTTCTTCTTGTCCGTGGCGCGCACATTCTTCTGCGCCTTGCCGGCCTTCTTGACGGCTTTGCCAGACGGTTGGGGAGGCATGATTTCACACAACACGCATGCGAGACCAGAGTCGAATGCGCGTGTCCCCCCGTCTCGCCGCGCTTAAATATGAGCGAGGGGTGTTGACGAGATCAGCACAACGCGCGCGCCCCATTGGTTCGCACGGCTTCTCTCTCTCACACTCTCATCCGTTCCCCGCGAGCGGCGGCGCGCGATGGTGGCAACGGAAACCATTCGAGCACGGCTCTCATCTCAGAAGGCAGCAGCTTTCTTGCGCGTTGCGACTGAAGTTGCTCCGCCGGAGGGTAGTCCCTTTGTCGGGCCTCCCTGGCTTGTATGCCGGGAGGCAGGCCGCGTCTGTTGGGCGCCTGGCGCCGAACGGTGGCCCCCTTGCCAGGGCATGGCCGTCTGCCCGAAACAAATCTTCCCCCCACACAGCCCTGGGGGGAGGGAGAGCCGGGACAGACGTAGGATGATGATGGGTTGATGAGTTAAGTGTGACTCTGGGACAAAGCGTTTCGGCGCCGCGTCTCCTTCCTATCTGACAACGGCTCTCTTGTTTTCGGCAACCGGCGTCGTACCAAGCGAAAAGCAACACCATGTCCGGACGTGGCAAGGGCGGCAAGGCGAAAGGCAAGAGCAAGACCCGTTCTAGCCGCGCGGGGCTTCAGTTCCCCGTGGGCCGTATTCACCGCCTCCTACGCAAGGGAAACTACGCCGAGCGCGTCGGAGCTGGCGCTCCGGTCTACCTGGCTGCCGTACTCGAGTACCTGGCCGCCGAGGTGCTCGAGCTGGCGGGCAACGCCGCTCGTGACAACAAGAAGACCCGGATCATCCCCCGTCACTTGCAGCTCGCCATCCGCAACGACGAGGAGCTGAACAAACTGCTTTCCGGCGTCACCATCGCGCAGGGCGGTGTGTTGCCCAACATTCAAGCCGTGCTTCTTCCAAAGAAGACGGAGAAGAAGGCGTAAGCGAGCACCCCTTCCGCGCGCTCGCCGCATTCCCCAAACGGTCCTTCTAAGGACCACCCAAACAGGTGACGCGGCCGTGTTTCGCTTCGCAGTCACGATGGCTCTGTTCGTACCCTCAAGCGTGTTTGTTTTTCTATACTTTATATATATTTCCTCGCGACATCAGTTAGCCACAAGTGCGCGACGCCAAATGCTGCAAAGAGACAACCAAATCACGCAGCTCGGCACCGAAAAAGACAGAAAAGAGCATGTAAGCGTTGTCATTTCTCATTAAAAAAAAAAAAAAAAAAAGCTCCACACGTAACCGTCTATCCTTACGATGACACCTGAACGGGTCAGCACAGGGACAGAGTAAATTTAATACCTTTGAATAGAAAAACAAACGTAAGGTAAAAAAAAAAAAGAGAGAGAGAGAGAGAGAACCCGCCGTTAGCGCATTCCATTTGGTGCTTCTAACACAATTTATTTCGTCTATCTTGCTAGGCAGCGCAGCCACTATTACACAGAACACACAACACAAGCGCTTAACTTCAACTAAACGTTTATTGCAAAAAAAAAAAAAAAATTGTCCAGAATATGGCACAAAAACTTGTTCAGCTTCAAAAGAAATGAAAGGAAATGACACGCGATGATTTCGAGTGTGTTAGTGCACTCTCTATCGCGCTCACGCGGAAAGAACTGTTTTTTGGATGGGGTGATAGAGAATAACAGACAGTAATGTGCGGGACTGGCACGTGTGCTTTTTGTTGTCTACCTTTTACTATTCTTTTTCTCTGTTCACCCCCTTTATAAACTCTGACGTTTGCAATGAAAGTTCAGTTGAAGTTAAGCGCTTGTGTTGTGAGGTCTGTGTAATAGTGGCTGCGCTTCCTAGCGAGATGGATCCTTACCAACTGGCCCGATACAATTGTTTATTTTGTCTCTCGGTAAAACTTCATCACCTCCTACGAGTGCACCCAAAAGTTGCGCCGGGGTCCAGCAGCCCAAGTCACCATGGCGTTACGCAAACAGAAGCCCTCAAAAACACCTTACAAGCGGCGGGCAAAAAGGTAAACACATAAATGAAATTGACACACCACAGGGTCGCAGCACGGCTGCTGCACACACACCGACTGAAGCTAGCCTACCTTTTCTCTGTCTACTCATAATGATACACACTTTTACCTTGAATTTGTCAAAGCTGAGCCATTTCTTCGTAATAACGACGCGCCGACGTTCCGTTCTTCCGCGCGCTAGACAACGGCAGCCACGTACGTACAAAACATGACAGCAAAAGAGGGTGCGGCCGGAGTACGTGGCCTGGAGTGGTCTCGTAGCCAAAGCAGACACGTTGGTGGTCCTGAGAAGGACCGTTTGTTGTTGCTTGCCTGTCGACCGAAGCGCAGGGAGCAGCCCAACTTAGGCGCGCTCACCGCGAATGCGCCGAGCCAGCTGGATGTCCTTTGGCATGATGGTGACGCGCTTAGCGTGGATGGCGCACAGGTTGGTGTCTTCGAAAAGACCAACGAGGTAGGCCTCGCTAGCTTCCTGTAGGGCCATCACGGCAGAACTCTGGAAACGGAGGTCCGTCTTGAAGTCCTGAGCGATTTCCCGCACCAGGCGCTGAAAGGGAAGCTTGCGGATCAGCAGTTCGGTCGACTTCTGGTATCGGCGAATTTCACGCAGGGCCACGGTTCCAGGCCTGTAACGGTGAGGTTTCTTCACCCCGCCTGTGGCAGGGGCACTCTTGCGAGCAGCCTTGGTAGCAAGCTGCTTACGCGGAGCCTTGCCTCCAGTACTCTTGCGCGCGGTTTGTTTAGTTCGGGCCATGCTGCGTGCGTCCGATCACCTCGACTGACGGAGCGAAACTGCGCTCCTGCCGGAGATCGGCAAAAGCGGCTTCGCCGCACGACCCATCTCTCTCCCTCCCATTGGCCGAAGCGTGAGAACCCGTCCGCGTGCGAGCGCGGAAGCGTACGCCAGGATGCTGGCTGGCGCTCATTTTCGGGCAACCGTGCAGTTCGCGGCTGCAAAGAGGTACACCGAAACGAAACCACTACCGCTGTACAATACAGCCTGCTGCGCATTTCTTTCGCCTTCCAGGCAACACATCAATCGACGCTGTAGCTCGTCGCTTCCCGAAGCGGCGCGACGGAGTGCGAGACGCCACCATTCACGCCAACAGCGCGCATCGCACTAGAGCGCCTCGCATCACCGAGGGCAAATGCGCACTGCCACGCCAAAAAAACTTGCTCCTTGCGTTGTCGCTTATTTGCGACCATTACGTAGATGGGCGAAGACGACGAGAGACCACCGGCAGTGTTGGTATATGCATACACGTCCGCGCAACGACAAGGAGTAAAACGCAACAAAACATTCTAACACAAACACCCCGTACATCCAACTGCCACTGAGCGCGCCTACTTGCTCAATCGCAGACAGTAACGGGACTCAATTTTATCTTCCTTTCCCTCTTAAGAATCACTCATACATACTTGCCAAACTACTAGGTGCGCTCAATGGCGGTTGGATGTACGGGGTGTTTGCGTTCGAATGTTTTGTTTCATTTTTACTCCTATTCCCTCGATATGTCGTCTCACTCTGGCTTCCCTCATGTCTCTTTCTCTACACTTTTATTCCCACCCTTTTAATCCCCCCTCACCCCCCATCCCTTGTGAGCTACCGCTGAGGTGTCGCATCCTGATGCAGACAGTTTCGGGGCTCACTTTCCTCTTCTTTTCCATCTTACACATCAGCAATCCCCCCCCCCCCCCCAACCTCTAAGTGCTAAATATGTGGCACAAAAAGCAGGAAATGGACTCAATGAAAGGGTGAAAAATAATAATCATAATAGAAACGAAGATCAACACGCGCCTCAAAAAGCCCCATTCACTCCTCTTTCACATTTTCACGAGAAAATGAAGGTACACACATGGAGAACAATTTTTGTTATAGGTAGGCTTTGCCTGAGCAGAACCACTGTCGTGCGCCTTGGTTACACATTCGACACGCCTCGTCCTGTGCGGAGGTGGGTGGGAAACCAAGGGTGCACTTGAAAATGCAATGCTCGTGGGTTGGTGTCGCCATCTGACGGCAGGCTCACGCGAGCGCGCCTTGCTTTCGAATTTCCCGCGCTCGAACCTCTCGCGTTTACATCATGGGCTAGTCCCCCCCCCCCCCCCCCTCTCGCGTGGGCGGCGAAGCCAGCCTCCCTAGAGTGACCACCTCTGCCGGCGAAATGGAAACACTTGTTGCGTAGCTGTCCGTCCAAGTAAAGCTTTCACAACTGCAGTGTTCGCAGCACCAGTACAGTACATGAGTGCCACTTCTATCAAGTGCAGCTTCCCTCAGCACGCTGCATGGGCAGCGCTTATTGTGTACTTGCTTCTGACTTGCGCAGAAATTCTGTTTAAACATCCCCTTCCACTTTTCTTTCTTTTTTTTTGTATTTTGCAGCTCGGCAGCGCCAGGTGTGAAAAAAAAAAACAAACAAAAATTATTAGGCGTGACAATGTACACAATGTGTTATTGAATGGGGCACTTCTGAGTGCACAGCGGGCGCGGTAAACACGACCAACCTGTCACAATCAATTTTTTCATTTGTAAGTACACATCCCTTCTTCGTCTGGGTGCCCCACGGTAGAACATAGTGCGTTTTTATTTATTTTGACACAACGTGACGCGATCGTGTAGTGGGCATTCCAAAGAAAAAAGCGAGTTCGTGCTTCCTGAGCATAGTCGTGTCTCCAAGAATGCAGTGACCAGGGTAGAACGCTGCGCTCGGCTTCTTCCTTCGCGCGATAAGGTAACTAGGCGACGTTCGCTTGACGGGCCCGTTTTAGCAGCTTGGCTTGCAGGAAGGAGAGGAAGAACTCGCAGATGCGGCGATTGATTCGTGCATGCAGACCCAGGAGAAAGACGACGACGCGAACGAAATGCGGTGAACGTGACAAGTACCCAGCGCGATCAAGCTACTACTACACGAGGTGCTGCTCACCTGAGCGATGACGCAATGATATTGCAAAGAGGGACGGACGGGTATGGCGAACCGCTGGGATCACACTGCCGAAGCATCAAGTGGGTAGCCCTGAAGAGGGCTGTTGTGTTCTCGTTGGCTGGCTGCAGGCGACGCCGCTGGCTTCTTAGCCTCCGAATCCGTACAGGGTGCGGCCCTGACGCTTGAGGGCGTACACGACGTCCATGGCTGTCACGGTCTTCCTTTTGGCGTGCTCGGTGTAAGTGACGGCATCGCGGATCACGTTCTCGAGGAACACCTTGAGAACGCCGCGAGTTTCCTCGTAGATGAGGCCAGAGATGCGCTTGACACCGCCACGGCGCGCCAGACGACGGATGGCCGGCTTGGTTATGCCCTGGATGTTGTCACGCAACACCTTTCGATGACGCTTGGCGCCACCCTTCCCCAGCCCTTTGCCACCTTTGCCACGGCCAGACATGACGGCTTCCGAAGTTTCTGCTTCTGCTTCGAAACGCGCCCGGAAAGCGAATGCTCGACACGATCGAGTCGCGGTGTCGGCGCCGGCCCGCGAGACTGAGGAGGAAGGCGAACGGCGCACGCCGGTTGGTCGGCGGCCAGCTCGTCTCTCTCTCCCTCTTTTCTTCGCGAGGAGCGCGTTGGCCGCGCAGGTTGCTGCACTGACTATTTTTCTGCACTACAAGATTGAATATACACGGCAAACATGCTTTCGTTTGTTTGTTTGTTTGTTTTTAATTCTTTTCTCGTTACTGTTGCTAAGTTTCTTGCCCATTCATTCACGCACCCTTCACTGCTGCAAAATGGCGTATCAGTCGTATCAGCTGCCCCAGCGGCAAGGAGACATCAAACCGAGTAAGCGACAATTCATGTACGCGTACGTACAAGCCCAGCGGATACAACGCGTTCGCTAAAAAACGTTTCATCGTGTCCACTGAACATGACACACGCAATATTTGTCAAAACTCACAGCTGCAACAGCTCACCTGTGTGCCGCACGTAAATAAACTGCACACTTAACACTTTGCGACTACTCGTCCCCGGCGTGTGCCCCCCCCCCCTCTTTTTTTTTTTCTTTTCTATGTTCTCGCTTTCTCTCTAATCACATCAATGCCTCATTTGCACGCACGAAACCCGTTTCACGGCGTCACTTTGACGCCATCCTTGTCGCCAAACCAAGGGACTAACACACGCGGTCCGGGCACGGCCTCATGGCCGGAAATTTCTAAACAAAGCGTGCTCGCGTTGTTGTGGACGCCGGCACGTGAAATTCGGCAAAGTAACAGCACCTTTGGCTGGCTACGCGTGTCTCAAATTTTACTGTGGCAGCTCCACTACATATCGCGATACGGCAGTTTCACCGAAGCCACGCAACGCGACCGCGCTCATTTCAGCATTCACGGGGACGGCAGAGAGTGAGAGCGCACCTCCTCTCGGGCGCGCCTCTCCTCCCGTAAACACGGACTGTCAAGCGGTCCGGTCGCAGCGAAGTTTCCCCATCTCCTTGCGGGGTGGTTCAACACCTGCCCGTTTCAAGTGCACGGTTGCACTGTGAGGAACCCTGCAAGGGTCACGCAATTACAGGCAAAACAGCCCTAACTCTAAAGCGCCTTACATAGGACGAGATTGGAGCGTAAAATGCACCACCCTTTATGCATTCTTTCTTCTTTACAGCGTTGGAAGAGTGTTCGTTCGCTGCATGTTTTACGCATGCGTACTTTCGCTTACATAATACCTTCGGAGGCTGACAACCTGTTAAGTAATCTATCAACGACTATCCGGACGGCATCAGCTGTGCAAAGAAGATTTGCAGTTGGCCTTCCAGAGCCGTCCAGAGCACACAAAGTAGGTCTACACATCGTGGCAACCAATATTTCGAAAAAAGTGAATTGCGTAGTATTATAAAGAATACAACTTTCAGAATGAGCAAAACTGCTTGGTTTGACCAAAGTACAAAGAGGTGCGATTTATACCACATCGATCCATTTATTGAATTAAAAATTACGCTGGCATTAGATAGAATATCGGAAACTCTAATTGACCGATTGAGGCTAGGCACGGCATACACAAAAACATTTGTTTTTTTTTTTTTCTTTGCACAGACACGGCAGAGCTGAAAGTCCCGAATGCGAATGCGGATTGATAGATGAAGACGTATGTCACCTTCTCGTAGACTGTCCACATCACGAGACGCCGTCTTAAGTCCGAACAGTTGGCATTAGACCGCAGACCGTTTAACATGAAGAAACTTCTGGGTCCGTGGCCTACTCGAGTTTTACAGTCGCACGCTTTAAAAGCATCAACACGTTCTTTACAAGACAGCGGGATTGCTGATAAGTATTAAGAAATAACGAACTTTCATTTGTAACAAATGTACTTATTATGTACAGTATCACGTGACTCTCATCATGTGTGTGTTGTGAAATGAATGACGTGTCGACAATTATGTACACACGAGCGAATGCATCTTTATACGGACCAGACGTGTGCTCTACTGTTTTGTGCTGGTGGACCGAATATTATCGAGGGACATTATATCAGAGACTTCATTCATTGACTTTCGAACATTTACTTACCATTGTGTTCTGATATGTGCGTATAAGTGTAAGTGTGTCTTTGCATATCTCTGCCCGAGTTTTCTACTTTCCATGCACTGCTTTGTACGTTTTGCTTCAAGATACGTGTTCAAGTTTAACTCAACGGCCAAGGAGTAGCCGGCGCCATAATGGTGCGCCGACATCTCCTTACATATCATATCAATAAGAAAAAAAGATGCGCGCCAATGCCCATCTATTGTATTCCCTTCTCACGTGCCCCAATACCAAACTGCGCGTGCCATTTCTGTGGTGCAAGTGTGTTTAAGTAGTCGCAGTTTCATCTTTCACAATCATGAGGGTTCCCATATTGAAAGTATTCCTTCCCCGAACTTGTGGCAGGGACGCACGATGCGAAATTACAAAATGATCGCGCTTGAAAGCTTCATACAAATGCACTGTCGACCCGCCGAACATAGTCAGTAATCTAAAACAAAGCGGAAATAAACGGTGCGTCCGCTCATTCATTTAAGGTAAGTTTCCCACCACATTCCGAATGGAACGTACCACTCATTTGTGCCTAGCACAGGCGCATTTGTTCTTTCGAAGAGAACACAGTGTTCCGCTACACCGTGTGATTATGTAAACGTCAAGCCGAGCAGTGTCGTTTGCTGGCCGGCCTGGCTATGTTTCTTTCGGCGACGCGCAAACGGAGCACTCGGTGCGAAAACGGGAAATGCCCATACCTCGTGTCGACCGCCTTTCTTTACTGGATTTCGTACTTCTTTGTGCACTATATAAATCACCTGCGTGGTACCCCTGTCATGCGTACGCACAGTTTTGTTTTTTCCTTCACTCGGGCTGTCGATACTTTGCTTTCGGACAATAATTAGCATGCAGTCCGCCGCCACGCTTTTCTGCTTCTACAGCTATTGTCACATGCGTCTATATATTTCTCCCCTATCTTTTCTTGCATCAATGCTTCCGCACATTTTTCACCGCGCCACGCACTTTAAGCTACATTCACTCCTCCTACAGTCTCGAAACGGGCCTGCCCTGCGCTCTCAAGAAATAAATGCCCCAATTTCGTAAACAAATGAATGGCGTGGCAGAGAAGGAACTCTGCGCTGTCTGATGAATGTGGCTGTACCCTTCACATCGGGCGGCAGCTATCACCACCTAGCCATAATGCTGACCTAACAAACAGCTACATTTATCTTGTTTTTTTTCTCTCTTTAAATAGTGAAGTATAGGACCGCGGTGCTTTGCAGTGAATGGTTTAGTTTTCACTCTTGCCTTGACTTTAGCCACCAATAAGATAACCACCTTCTAGTTAATTCTACCCGCCTAAAGTCTATTTTGCCCTCCCCCGTCTCTAAACCCCGGTGCTTTTGAAAAACTCTGCGCCATCATTCTAAACTATAAGGTGAAGCCCTTTACATAGCATTATCAAGTGTTCGGCAGTTTCCTTCTCTCCGCATGCACTGCATACCGTGTATACCCCTTCATATTTGGCCCGACATGTCGGAGTTGCTCGGGCAAGCGCTGACGCGAGTTTCCTATTCTATCATTTCCCAAGAGCTGAACACACTCGAGTTCATGTTACCTTTTTTTGAGAGAAGCGGCCACCTTCCCCCTGTTTTTTTTTTTTTTTAATTACCACGCTCCTGGTTTTGTTTTCCCTCCATTACCGTACTTGTGGCACTTTTCTCCGCGCACTCGGTCTTCTCTAATTTACCTGTTCAACCTCCCCGAGCACACACGTCGAGCGCGGCACACCAACGCTCCTGCTAGCGGTGTTCAACAGAGAGAAGAGGATGGATTCGGAGCCGAATCTCTCAGCACAACCCCTATGCCGACGCAGACAATTTGGGTGGCTCTGAGAAGAGCCGTTGATTTGTCGTTGCTCGCTGTGGCCCACGACGCACGCCTACTTGGAGCTGGTGTACTTGGTGACGGCTTTTGTACCCTCGGACACCGCGTGCTTGGCCAGCTCTCCGGGCAGCAGCAGGCGCACCGCGGTCTGGATCTCCCGGCTCGTGATGGTCGAGCGCTTGTTGTAGTGAGCAAGGCGTGACGACTCGGCGGCGATACGCTCGAAGATGTCGTTCACGAAGCTGTTCATGATGGACATGGCCTTGCTGGAGACACCAGTGTCGGGGTGCACCTGCTTCAGCACCTTATAGATGTAGATGGAGAAGCTCTCCTTCCTGCGGCGCTTCTTCTTCTTCTTGTCCGTGGCGCGCACATTCTTCTGCGCCTTGCCGGCCTTCTTGACGGCTTTGCCAGACGGTTGGGGAGGCATGATTTCACACAACACGCACGCGAGACCAGAGTCGAATGCGCGTGTCCCCCCGTCTCGCCGCGCTTAAATATGAGCGAGGGGTGTTGACGAGATCAGCACAACGCGCGCGCCCCATTGGTTCGCACGGCTTCTCTCTCTCACACTCTCATCCGTTCCCCGCGAGCGGCGGCGCGCGATGGTGGCAACGGAAACCATTCGAGCACGGCTCTCATCTCAGAAGGCAGCAGCTTTCTTGTTTTCGGCAACCGGCGTCGTACCAAGCGAAAAGCAACACCATGTCCGGACGTGGCAAGGGCGGCAAGGCGAAAGGCAAGAGCAAGACCCGTTCTAGCCGCGCGGGGCTTCAGTTCCCCGTGGGCCGTATTCACCGCCTCCTACGCAAGGGAAACTACGCCGAGCGCGTCGGAGCTGGCGCTCCGGTCTACCTGGCTGCCGTACTCGAGTACCTGGCCGCCGAGGTGCTCGAGCTGGCGGGCAACGCCGCTCGTGACAACAAGAAGACCCGGATCATCCCCCGTCACTTGCAGCTCGCCATCCGCAACGACGAGGAGCTGAACAAACTGCTTTCCGGCGTCACCATCGCGCAGGGCGGTGTGTTGCCCAACATTCAAGCCGTGCTTCTTCCAAAGAAGACGGAGAAGAAGGCGTAAGCGAGCACCCCTTCCGCGCGCTCGCCGCATTCCCCAAACGGTCCTTCTAAGGACCACCCAAACAGGTGACGCGGCCGTGTTTCGCTTCGCAGTCACGATGGCTCTGTTCGTACCCTCAAGCGTGTTTGTTTTTCTATACTTTATATATATTTCCTCGCGACATCAGTTAGCCACAAGTGCGCGACGCCAAATGCTGCAAAGAGACAACCAAATCACGCAGCTCGGCACCGAAAAAGACAGAAAAGAGCATGTAAGCGTTGTCATTTCTCATTAAAAAAAAAAAAAAAAAAAGCTCCACACGTAACCGTCTATCCTTACGATGACACCTGAACGGGTCAGCACAGGGACAGAGTAAATTTAATACCTTTGAATAGAAAAACAAACGTAAGGTAAAAAAAAAAAAGAGAGAGAGAGAGAGAGAACCCGCCGTTAGCGCATTCCATTTGGTGCTTCTAACACAATTTATTTCGTCTATCTTGCTAGGCAGCGCAGCCACTATTACACAGAACACACAACACAAGCGCTTAACTTCAACTAAACGTTTATTGCAAAAAAAAAAAAAAAAATTGTCCAGAATATGGCACAAAAACTTGTTCAGCTTCAAAAGAAATGAAAGGAAATGACACGCGATGATTTCGAGTGTGTTAGTGCACTCTCTATCGCGCTCACGCGGAAAGAACTGTTTTTTGGATGGGGTGATAGAGAATAACAGACAGTAATGTGCGGGACTGGCACGTGTGCTTTTTGTTGTCTACCTTTTACTATTCTTTTTCTCTGTTCACCCCCTTTATAAACTCTGACGTTTGCAATGAAAGTTCAGTTGAAGTTAAGCGCTTGTGTTGTGAGGTCTGTGTAATAGTGGCTGCGCTTCCTAGCGAGATGGATCCTTACCAACTGGCCCGATACAATTGTTTATTTCGTCTCTCGGTAAAACTTCATCACCTCCTACGAGTGCACCCAAAAGTTGCGCCGGGGTCCAGCAGCCCAAGTCACCATGGCGTTACGCAAACAGAAGCCCTCAAAAACACCTTACAAGCGGCGGGCAAAAAGGTAAACACATAAATGAAATTGACACACCACAGGGTCGCAGCACGGCTGCTGCACACACACCGACTGAAGCTAGCCTACCTTTTCTCTGTCTACTCATAATGATACACACTTTTACCTTGAATTTGTCAAAGCTGAGCCATTTCTTCGTAATAACGACGCGCCGACGTTCCGTTCTTCCGCGCGCTAGACAACGGCAGCCACGTACGTACAAAACATGACAGCAAAAGAGGGTGCGGCCGGAGTACGTGGCCTGGAGTGGTCTCGTAGCCAAAGCAGACACGTTGGTGGTCCTGAGAAGGACCGTTTGTTGTTGCTTGCCTGTCGACCGAAGCGCAGGGAGCAGCCCAACTTAGGCGCGCTCACCGCGAATGCGCCGAGCCAGCTGGATGTCCTTTGGCATGATGGTGACGCGCTTAGCGTGGATGGCGCACAGGTTGGTGTCTTCGAAAAGACCAACGAGGTAGGCCTCGCTAGCTTCCTGTAGGGCCATCACGGCAGAACTCTGGAAACGGAGGTCCGTCTTGAAGTCCTGAGCGATTTCCCGCACCAGGCGCTGAAAGGGAAGCTTGCGGATCAGCAGTTCGGTCGACTTCTGGTATCGGCGAATTTCACGCAGGGCCACGGTTCCAGGCCTGTAACGGTGAGGTTTCTTCACCCCGCCTGTGGCAGGGGCACTCTTGCGAGCAGCCTTGGTAGCAAGCTGCTTACGCGGAGCCTTGCCTCCAGTACTCTTGCGCGCGGTTTGTTTAGTTCGGGCCATGCTGCGTGCGTCCGATCACCTCGACTGACGGAGCGAAACTGCGCTCCTGCCGGAGATCGGCAAAAGCGGCTTCGCCGCACGACCCATCTCTCTCCCTCCCATTGGCCGAAGCGTGAGAACCCGTCCGCGTGCGAGCGCGGAAGCGTACGCCAGGATGCTGGCTGGCGCTCATTTTCGGGCAACCGTGCAGTTCGCGGCTGCAAAGAGGTACACCGAAACGAAACCACTACCGCTGTACAATACAGCCTGCTGCGCATTTCTTTCGCCTTCCAGGCAACACATCAATCGACGCTGTAGCTCGTCGCTTCCCGAAGCGGCGCGACGGAGTGCGAGACGCCACCATTCACGCCAACAGCGCGCATCGCACTAGAGCGCCTCGCATCACCGAGGGCAAATGCGCACTGCCACGCCAAAAAAACTTGCTCCTTGCGTTGTCGCTTATTTGCGACCATTACGTAGATGGGCGAAGACGACGAGAGACCACCGGCAGTGTTGGTATATGCATACACGTCCGCGCAACGACAAGGAGTAAAACGCAACAAAACATTCTAACACAAACACCCCGTACATCCAACTGCCACTGAGCGCGCCTACTTGCTCAATCGCAGACAGTAACGGGACTCAATTTTATCTTCCTTTCCCTCTTAAGAATCACTCATACATACTTGCCAAACTACTAGGTGCGCTCAATGGCGGTTGGATGTACGGGGTGTTTGCGTTCGAATGTTTTGTTTCATTTTTACTCCTATTCCCTCGATATGTCGTCTCACTCTGGCTTCCCTCATGTCTCTTTCTCTACACTTTTATTCCCACCCTTTTAATCCCCCCTCACCCCCCATCCCTTGTGAGCTACCGCTGAGGTGTCGCATCCTGATGCAGACAGTTTCGGGGCTCACTTTCCTCTTCTTTTCCATCTTACACATCAGCAATCCCCCCCCCCCCCCCCCAACCTCTAAGTGCTAAATATGTGGCACAAAAAGCAGGAAATGGACTCAATGAAAGGGTGAAAAATAATAATCATAATAGAAACGAAGATCAACACGCGCCTCAAAAAGCCCCATTCACTCCTCTTTCACATTTTCACGAGAAAATGAAGGTACACACATGGAGAACAATTTTTGTTATAGGTAGGCTTTGCCTGAGCAGAACCACTGTCGTGCGCCTTGGTTACACATTCGACACGCCTCGTCCTGTGCGGAGGTGGGTGGGAAACCAAGGGTGCACTTGAAAATGCAATGCTCGTGGGTTGGTGTCGCCATCTGACGGCAGGCTCACGCGAGCGCGCCTTGCTTTCGAATTTCCCGCGCTCGAACCTCTCGCGTTTACATCATGGGCTAGTCCCCCCCCCCCCCCTCTCGCGTGGGCGGCGAAGCCAGCCTCCCTAGAGTGACCACCTCTGCCGGCGAAATGGAAACACTTGTTGCGTAGCTGTCCGTCCAAGTAAAGCTTTCACAACTGCAGTGTTCGCAGCACCAGTACAGTACATGAGTGCCACTTCTATCAAGTGCAGCTTCCCTCAGCACGCTGCATGGGCAGCGCTTATTGTGTACTTGCTTCTGACTTGCGCAGAAATTCTGTTTAAACATCCCCTTCCACTTTTCTTTCTTTTTTTTTTGTATTTTGCAGCTCGGCAGCGCCAGGTGTGAAAAAAAAAACAAACAAAAATTATTAGGCGTGACAATGTACACAATGTGTTATTGAATGGGGCACTTCTGAGTGCACAGCGGGCGCGGTAAACACGACCAACCTGTCACAATCAATTTTTTCATTTGTAAGTACACATCCCTTCTTCGTCTGGGTGCCCCACGGTAGAACATAGTGCGTTTTTATTTATTTTGACACAACGTGACGCGATCGTGTAGTGGGCATTCCAAAGAAAAAAGCGAGTTCGTGCTTCCTGAGCATAGTCGTGTCTCCAAGAATGCAGTGACCAGGGTAGAACGCTGCGCTCGGCTTCTTCCTTCGCGCGATAAGGTAACTAGGCGACGTTCGCTTGACGGGCCCGTTTTAGCAGCTTGGCTTGCAGGAAGGAGAGGAAGAACTCGCAGATGCGGCGATTGATTCGTGCATGCAGACCCAGGAGAAAGACGACGACGCGAACGAA
Source organism: Rhipicephalus microplus (assembly GCF_043290135.1). Lineage (NCBI taxonomy): Eukaryota > Metazoa > Arthropoda > Arachnida > Ixodida > Ixodidae > Rhipicephalus > Rhipicephalus microplus. The sequence goes on from NW_027464822.1 coordinate 156,028, forward strand.
ATGCGGTGAACGTGACAAGTACCCAGCGCGATCAAGCTACTACTACACGAGGTGCTGCTCACCTGAGCGATGACGCAATGATATTGCAAAGAGGGACGGACGGGTATGGCGAACCGCTGGGATCACACTGCCGAAGCATCAAGTGGGTAGCCCTGAAGAGGGCTGTTGTGTTCTCGTTGGCTGGCTGCAGGCGACGCCGCTGGCTTCTTAGCCTCCGAATCCGTACAGGGTGCGGCCCTGACGCTTGAGGGCGTACACGACGTCCATGGCTGTCACGGTCTTCCTTTTGGCGTGCTCGGTGTAAGTGACGGCATCGCGGATCACGTTCTCGAGGAACACCTTGAGAACGCCGCGAGTTTCCTCGTAGATGAGGCCAGAGATGCGCTTGACACCGCCACGGCGCGCCAGACGATGGATGGCCGGCTTGGTTATGCCCTGGATGTTGTCACGCAACACCTTTCGATGACGCTTGGCGCCACCCTTCCCCAGCCCTTTGCCACCTTTGCCACGGCCAGACATGACGGCTTCCGAAGTTTCTGCTTCTGCTTCGAAACGCGCCCGGAAAGCGAATGCTCGACACGATCGAGTCGCGGTGTCGGCGCCGGCCCGCGAGACTGAGGAGGAAGGCGAACGGCGCACGCCGGTTGGTCGGCGGCCAGCTCGTCTCTCTCTCCCTCTTTTCTTCGCGAGGAGCGCGTTGGCCGCGCAGGTTGCTGCACTGACTATTTTTCTGCACTACAAGATTGAATATACACGGCAAACATGCTTTCGTTTGTTTGTTTGTTTTTAATTCTTTTCTCGTTACTGTTGCTAAGTTTCTTGCCCATTCATTCACGCACCCTTCACTGCTGCAAAATGGCGTATCAGTCGTATCAGCTGCCCCAGCGGCAAGGAGACATCAAACCGAGTAAGCGACAATTCATGTACGCGTACGTACAAGCCCAGCGGATACAACGCGTTCGCTAAAAAACGTTTCATCGTGTCCACTGAACATGACACACGCAATATTTGTCAAAACTCACAGCTGCAACAGCTCACCTGTGTGCCGCACGTAAATAAACTGCACACTTAACACTTTGCGACTACTCGTCCCCGGCGTGTGCCCCCCCCCCCCTCTTTTTTTTTTTTCTTTTCTATGTTCTCGCTTTCTCTCTAATCACATCAATGCCTCATTTGCACGCACGAAACCCGTTTCACGGCGTCACTTTGACGCCATCCTTGTCGCCAAACCAAGGGACTAACACACGCGGTCCGGGCACGGCCTCATGGCCGGAAATTTCTAAACAAAGCGTGCTCGCGTTGTTGTGGACGCCGGCACGTGAAATTCGGCAAAGTAACAGCACCTTTGGCTGGCTACGCGTGTCTCAAATTTTACTGTGGCAGCTCCACTACATATCGCGATACGGCAGTTTCACCGAAGCCACGCAACGCGACCGCGCTCATTTCAGCATTCACGGGGACGGCAGAGAGTGAGAGCGCACCTCCTCTCGGGCGCGCCTCTCCTCCCGTAAACACGGACTGTCAAGCGGTCCGGTCGCAGCGAAGTTTCCCCATCTCCTTGCGGGGTGGTTCAACACCTGCCCGTTTCAAGTGCACGGTTGCACTGTGAGGAACCCTGCAAGGGTCACGCAATTACAGGCAAAACAGCCCTAACTCTAAAGCGCCTTACATAGGACGAGATTGGAGCGTAAAATGCACCACCCTTTATGCATTCTTTCTTCTTTACAGCGTTGGAAGAGTGTTCGTTCGCTGCATGTTTTACGCATGCGTACTTTCGCTTACATAATACCTTCGGAGGCTGACAACCTGTTAAGTAATCTATCAACGACTATCCGGACGGCATCAGCTGTGCAAAGAAGATTTGCAGTTGGCCTTCCAGAGCCGTCCAGAGCACACAAAGTAGGTCTACACATCGTGGCAACCAATATTTCGAAAAAAGTGAATTGCGTAGTATTATAAAGAATACAACTTTCAGAATGAGCAAAACTGCTTGGTTTGACCAAAGTACAAAGAGGTGCGATTTATACCACATCGATCCATTTATTGAATTAAAAATTACGCTGGCATTAGATAGAATATCGGAAACTCTAATTGACCGATTGAGGCTAGGCACGGCATACACAAAAACATTTGTTTTTTTTTTTTTCTTTGCACAGACACGGCAGAGCTGAAAGTCCCGAATGCGAATGCGGATTGATAGATGAAGACGTATGTCACCTTCTCGTAGACTGTCCACATCACGAGACGCCGTCTTAAGTCCGAACAGTTGGCATTAGACCGCAGACCGTTTAACATGAAGAAACTTCTGGGTCCGTGGCCTACTCGAGTTTTACAGTCGCACGCTTTAAAAGCATCAACACGTTCTTTACAAGACAGCGGGATTGCTGATAAGTATTAAGAAATAACGAACTTTCATTTGTAACAAATGTACTTATTATGTACAGTATCACGTGACTCTCATCATGTGTGTGTTGTGAAATGAATGACGTGTCGACAATTATGTACACACGAGCGAATGCATCTTTATACGGACCAGACGTGTGCTCTACTGTTTTGTGCTGGTGGACCGAATATTATCGAGGGACATTATATCAGAGACTTCATTCATTGACTTTCGAACATTTACTTACCATTGTGTTCTGATATGTGCGTATAAGTGTAAGTGTGTCTTTGCATATCTCTGCCCGAGTTTTCTACTTTCCATGCACTGCTTTGTACGTTTTGCTTCAAGATACGTGTTCAAGTTTAACTCAACGGCCAAGGAGTAGCCGGCGCCATAATGGTGCGCCGACATCTCCTTACATATCATATCAATAAGAAAAAAAGATGCGCGCCAATGCCCATCTATTGTATTCCCTTCTCACGTGCCCCAATACCAAACTGCGCGTGCCATTTCTGTGGTGCAAGTGTGTTTAAGTAGTCGCAGTTTCATCTTTCACAATCATGAGGGTTCCCATATTGAAAGTATTCCTTCCCCGAACTTGTGGCAGGGACGCACGATGCGAAATTACAAAATGATCGCGCTTGAAAGCTTCATACAAATGCACTGTCGACCCGCCGAACATAGTCAGTAATCTAAAACAAAGCGGAAATAAACGGTGCGTCCGCTCATTCATTTAAGGTAAGTTTCCCACCACATTCCGAATGGAACGTACCACTCATTTGTGCCTAGCACAGGCGCATTTGTTCTTTCGAAGAGAACACAGTGTTCCGCTACACCGTGTGATTATGTAAACGTCAAGCCGAGCAGTGTCGTTTGCTGGCCGGCCTGGCTATGTTTCTTTCGGCGACGCGCAAACGGAGCACTCGGTGCGAAAACGGGAAATGCCCATACCTCGTGTCGACCGCCTTTCTTTACTGGATTTCGTACTTCTTTGTGCACTATATAAATCACCTGCGTGGTACCCCTGTCATGCGTACGCACAGTTTTGTTTTTTCCTTCACTCGGGCTGTCGATACTTTGCTTTCGGACAATAATTAGCATGCAGTCCGCCGCCACGCTTTTCTGCTTCTACAGCTATTGTCACATGCGTCTATATATTTCTCCCCTATCTTTTCTTGCATCAATGCTTCCGCACATTTTTCACCGCGCCACGCACTTTAAGCTACATTCACTCCTCCTACAGTCTCGAAACGGGCCTGCCCTGCGCTCTCAAGAAATAAATGCCCCAATTTCGTAAACAAATGAATGGCGTGGCAGAGAAGGAACTCTGCGCTGTCTGATGAATGTGGCTGTACCCTTCACATCGGGCGGCAGCTATCACCACCTAGCCATAATGCTGACCTAACAAACAGCTACATTTATCTTGTTTTTTTTCTCTCTTTAAATAGTGAAGTATAGGACCGCGGTGCTTTGCAGTGAATGGTTTAGTTTTCACTCTTGCCTTGACTTTAGCCACCAATAAGATAACCACCTTCTAGTTAATTCTACCCGCCTAAAGTCTATTTTGCCCTCCCCCGTCTCTAAACCCCGGTGCTTTTGAAAAACTCTGCGCCATCATTCTAAACTATAAGGTGAAGCCCTTTACATAGCATTATCAAGTGTTCGGCAGTTTCCTTCTCTCCGCATGCACTGCATACCGTGTATACCCCTTCATATTTGGCCCGACATGTCGGAGTTGCTCGGGCAAGCGCTGACGCGAGTTTCCTATTCTATCATTTCCCAAGAGCTGAACACACTCGAGTTCATGTTACCTTTTTTTGAGAGAAGCGGCCACCTTCCCCCTGTTTTTTTTTTTTTTTTTAATTGCCACGCTCCTGGTTTTGTTTTCCCTCCATTACCGTACTTGTGGCACTTTTCTCCGCGCACTCGGTCTTCTCTAATTTACCTGTTCAACCTCCCCGAGCACACACGTCGAGCGCGGCACACCAACGCTCCTGCTAGCGGTGTTCAACAGAGAGAAGAGGATGGATTCGGAGCCGAATCTCTCAGCACAACCCCTATGCCGACGCAGACAATTTGGGTGGCTCTGAGAAGAGCCGTTGATTTGTCGTTGCTCGCTGTGGCCCACGACGCACGCCTACTTGGAGCTGGTGTACTTGGTGACGGCTTTTGTACCCTCGGACACCGCGTGCTTGGCCAGCTCTCCGGGCAGCAGCAGGCGCACCGCGGTCTGGATCTCCCGGCTCGTGATGGTCGAGCGCTTGTTGTAGTGAGCAAGGCGTGACGACTCGGCGGCGATACGCTCGAAGATGTCGTTCACGAAGCTGTTCATGATGGACATGGCCTTGCTGGAGACACCAGTGTCGGGGTGCACCTGCTTCAGCACCTTATAGATGTAGATGGAGAAGCTCTCCTTCCTGCGGCGCTTCTTCTTCTTCTTGTCCGTGGCGCGCACATTCTTCTGCGCCTTGCCGGCCTTCTTGACGGCTTTGCCAGACGGTTGGGGAGGCATGATTTCACACAACACGCACGCGAGACCAGAGTCGAATGCGCGTGTCCCCCCGTCTCGCCGCGCTTAAATATGAGCGAGGGGTGTTGACGAGATCAGCACAACGCGCGCGCCCCATTGGTTCGCACGGCTTCTCTCTCTCACACTCTCATCCGTTCCCCGCGAGCGGCGGCGCGCGATGGTGGCAACGGAAACCATTCGAGGAAGGAGATAGGAAAGTGGGGATCCGGTCGAAGCAGTCCAAGGGCGGGGTGCCACAATCTCCTTCCTTTTTCCTCTCGTTGGCTGTCTTCTTCTGCTTCTACTTTCCTTCTATTCTTTTTATCCCTCCTTCCCCCCACCCCTATAAGGCACTGCGCCGTGTCGCCTGAAGGCAGACAGAAATTAGGTGCCTTTTTCCTCTTCATTCTAATCACTACCACCACCACCATTCGAGCACGGCTCTCATCTCAGAAGGCAGCAGCTTTCTTGTTTTCGGCAACCGGCGTCGTACCAAGCGAAAAGCAACACCATGTCCGGACGTGGCAAGGGCGGCAAGGCGAAAGGCAAGAGCAAGACCCGTTCTAGCCGCGCGGGGCTTCAGTTCCCCGTGGGCCGTATTCACCGCCTCCTACGCAAGGGAAACTACGCCGAGCGCGTCGGAGCTGGCGCTCCGGTCTACCTGGCTGCCGTACTCGAGTACCTGGCCGCCGAGGTGCTCGAGCTGGCGGGCAACGCCGCTCGTGACAACAAGAAGACCCGGATCATCCCCCGTCACTTGCAGCTCGCCATCCGCAACGACGAGGAGCTGAACAAACTGCTTTCCGGCGTCACCATCGCGCAGGGCGGTGTGTTGCCCAACATTCAAGCCGTGCTTCTTCCAAAGAAGACGGAGAATAAGGCGTAAGCGAGCACCCCTTCCGCGCGCTCGCCGCATTCCCCAAACGGTCCTTCTAAGGACCACCCAAACAGGTGACGCGGCCGTGTTTCGCTTCGCAGTCACGATGGCTCTGTTCGTACCCTCAAGCGTGTTTGTTTTTCTATACTTTATATATATTTCCTCGCGACATCAGTTAGCCACAAGTGCGCGACGCCAAATGCTGCAAAGAGACAACCAAATCACGCAGCTCGGCACCGAAAAAGACAGAAAAGAGCATGTAAGCGTTGTCATTTCTCATTAAAAAAAAAAAAAAAAAAGCTCCACACGTAACCGTCTATCCTTACGATGACACCTGAACGGGTCAGCACAGGGACAGAGTAAATTTAATACCTTTGAATAGAAAAACAAACGTAAGGTAAAAAAAAAAAGAGAGAGAGAGAGAGAGAGAGAACCCGCCGTTAGCGCATTCCATTTGGTGCTTCTAACACAATTTATTTCGTCTATCTTGCTAGGCAGCGCAGCCACTATTACACAGAACACACAACACAAGCGCTTAACTTCAACTAAACGTTTATTGCAAAAAAAAAAAAAAAATTGTCCAGAATATGGCACAAAAACTTGTTCAGCTTCAAAAGAAATGAAAGGAAATGACACGCGATGATTTCGAGTGTGTTAGTGCACTCTCTATCGCGCTCACGCGGAAAGAACTGTTTTTTGGATGGGGTGATAGAGAATAACAGACAGTAATGTGCGGGACTGGCACGTGTGCTTTTTGTTGTCTACCTTTTACTATTCTTTTTCTCTGTTCACCCCCTTTATAAACTCTGACGTTTGCAATGAAAGTTCAGTTGAAGTTAAGCGCTTGTGTTGTGAGGTCTGTGTAATAGTGGCTGCGCTTCCTAGCGAGATGGATCCTTACCAACTGGCCCGATACAATTGTTTATTTCGTCTCTCGGTAAAACTTCATCACCTCCTACGAGTGCACCCAAAAGTTGCGCCGGGGTCCAGCAGCCCAAGTCACCATGGCGTTACGCAAACAGAAGCCCTCAAAAACACCTTACAAGCGGCGGGCAAAAAGGTAAACACATAAATGAAATTGACACACCACAGGGTCGCAGCACGGCTGCTGCACACACACCGACTGAAGCTAGCCTACCTTTTCTCTGTCTACTCATAATGATACACACTTTTACCTTGAATTTGTCAAAGCTGAGCCATTTCTTCGTAATAACGACGCGCCGACGTTCCGTTCTTCCGCGCGCTAGACAACGGCAGCCACGTACGTACAAAACATGACAGCAAAAGAGGGTGCGGCCGGAGTACGTGGCCTGGAGTGGTCTCGTAGCCAAAGCAGACACGTTGGTGGTCCTGAGAAGGACCGTTTGTTGTTGCTTGCCTGTCGACCGAAGCGCAGGGAGCAGCCCAACTTAGGCGCGCTCACCGCGAATGCGCCGAGCCAGCTGGATGTCCTTTGGCATGATGGTGACGCGCTTAGCGTGGATGGCGCACAGGTTGGTGTCTTCGAAAAGACCAACGAGGTAGGCCTCGCTAGCTTCCTGTAGGGCCATCACGGCAGAACTCTGGAAACGGAGGTCCGTCTTGAAGTCCTGAGCGATTTCCCGCACCAGGCGCTGAAAGGGAAGCTTGCGGATCAGCAGTTCGGTCGACTTCTGGTATCGGCGAATTTCACGCAGGGCCACGGTTCCAGGCCTGTAACGGTGAGGTTTCTTCACCCCGCCTGTGGCAGGGGCACTCTTGCGAGCAGCCTTGGTAGCAAGCTGCTTACGCGGAGCCTTGCCTCCAGTACTCTTGCGCGCGGTTTGTTTAGTTCGGGCCATGCTGCGTGCGTCCGATCACCTCGACTGACGGAGCGAAACTGCGCTCCTGCCGGAGATCGGCAAAAGCGGCTTCGCCGCACGACCCATCTCTCTCCCTCCCATTGGCCGAAGCGTGAGAACCCGTCCGCGTGCGAGCGCGGAAGCGTACGCCAGGATGCTGGCTGGCGCTCATTTTCGGGCAACCGTGCAGTTCGCGGCTGCAAAGAGGTACACCGAAACGAAACCACTACCGCTGTACAATACAGCCTGCTGCGCATTTCTTTCGCCTTCCAGGCAACACATCAATCGACGCTGTAGCTCGTCGCTTCCCGAAGCGGCGCGACGGAGTGCGAGACGCCACCATTCACGCCAACAGCGCGCATCGCACTAGAGCGCCTCGCATCACCGAGGGCAAATGCGCACTGCCACGCCAAAAAAACTTGCTCCTTGCGTTGTCGCTTATTTGCGACCATTACGTAGATGGGCGAAGACGACGAGAGACCACCGGCAGTGTTGGTATATGCATACACGTCCGCGCAACGACAAGGAGTAAAACGCAACAAAACATTCTAACACAAACACCCCGTACATCCAACTGCCACTGAGCGCGCCTACTTGCTCAATCGCAGACAGTAACGGGACTCAATTTTATCTTCCTTTCCCTCTTAAGAATCACTCATACATACTTGCCAAACTACTAGGTGCGCTCAATGGCGGTTGGATGTACGGGGTGTTTGCGTTCGAATGTTTTGTTTCATTTTTACTCCTATTCCCTCGATATGTCGTCTCACTCTGGCTTCCCTCATGTCTCTTTCTCTACACTTTTATTCCCACCCTTTTAATCCCCCCTCACCCCCCATCCCTTGTGAGCTACCGCTGAGGTGTCGCATCCTGATGCAGACAGTTTCGGGGCTCACTTTCCTCTTCTTTTCCATCTTACACATCAGCAATCCCCCCCCCCCCCAACCTCTAAGTGCTAAATATGTGGCACAAAAAGCAGGAAATGGACTCAATGAAAGGGTGAAAAATAATAATCATAATAGAAACGAAGATCAACACGCGCCTCAAAAAGCCCCATTCACTCCTCTTTCACATTTTCACGAGAAAATGAAGGTACACACATGGAGAACAATTTTTGTTATAGGTAGGCTTTGCCTGAGCAGAACCACTGTCGTGCGCCTTGGTTACACATTCGACACGCCTCGTCCTGTGCGGAGGTGGGTGGGAAACCAAGGGTGCACTTGAAAATGCAATGCTCGTGGGTTGGTGTCGCCATCTGACGGCAGGCTCACGCGAGCGCGCCTTGCTTTCGAATTTCCCGCGCTCGAACCTCTCGCGTTTACATCATGGGCTAGTCCCCCCCCCCCCCCCCCTCTCGCGTGGGCGGCGAAGCCAGCCTCCCTAGAGTGACCACCTCTGCCGGCGAAATGGAAACACTTGTTGCGTAGCTGTCCGTCCAAGTAAAGCTTTCACAACTGCAGTGTTCGCAGCACCAGTACAGTACATGAGTGCCACTTCTATCAAGTGCAGCTTCCCTCAGCACGCTGCATGGGCAGCGCTTATTGTGTACTTGCTTCTGACTTGCGCAGAAATTCTGTTTAAACATCCCCTTCCACTTTTCTTTCTTTTTTTTTGTATTTTGCAGCTCGGCAGCGCCAGGTGTGAAAAAAAAAACAAACAAAAATTATTAGGCGTGACAATGTACACAATGTGTTATTGAATGGGGCACTTCTGAGTGCACAGCGGGCGCGGTAAACACGACCAACCTGTCACAATCAATTTTTTCATTTGTAAGTACACATCCCTTCTTCGTCTGGGTGCCCCACGGTAGAACATAGTGCGTTTTTATTTATTTTGACACAACGTGACGCGATCGTGTAGTGGGCATTCCAAAGAAAAAAGCGAGTTCGTGCTTCCTGAGCATAGTCGTGTCTCCAAGAATGCAGTGACCAGGGTAGAACGCTGCGCTCGGCTTCTTCCTTCGCGCGATAAGGTAACTAGGCGACGTTCGCTTGACGGGCCCGTTTTAGCAGCTTGGCTTGCAGGAAGGAGAGGAAGAACTCGCAGATGCGGCGATCACTTGGCAGCTGGGGCAGCGTACCGAGCGTATCCGTAACGCTTCCACTTGTTTCTTCAGGGCCTTCCGGAGCAAGCGCGACAGTCTGCCTGAAAGTTCGTGGCCAAGCTACGTAACCGCTGCATCTTTCCTGCGTTGCTGCACCGCTCTGGAAAAAGGCCAGCCTGTACAGTACCACGTGGCGTTTACGTCACACCCTGGTATCGGATAAAAGGACGCCGGGCCACTGCGACGGACACTTGGCAGCTGGGGCAGCGTACCGAGCGTATCCGTAACGCTTCCACTTGTTTCTTCAGGGCCTTCCGGAGCAAGCGCGACAGTCTGCCTGAAAGTTCGTGGCCAAGCTACGTAACCGCTGCATCTTTCCTGCGTTGCTGCACCGCTCTGGAAAAAGGCCAGCCTGTACAGTACCACGTGGCGTTTACGTCACACCCTGGTATCGGATAAAAGGACGCCGGGCCACTGCGACGGACACTTGGCAGCTGGGGCAGCGTACCGAGCGTATCCGTAACGCTTCCACTTGTTTCTTCAGGTTGGAACTTTCTCGATTTTTAGTGCACTCCTTCAATTTGTATTTTGCTGTCCCTTGCTGCCACTACAACTGTTGTTGCGTGTTATTTACCAACATTGACGATGTCAGGAGAACTTGATGCCCTGAAGCGTGATTTTCGTAAAGAAATGAGGGAGATGAAAACTAGTATGGATTTCATCAACAAAGAGTTTGAGTCTCTGAAAAATGAATGCACTGAACTAAGAAAGGAAAATGCCACTCTCAGAGCAACGCAGGAAGCGCTCCTGCAAGAAGTTGAAGCATTGAAGAAGAAAGCCCATGAAAATGCATTGAGTATTACAGCGCAGGAACAATACTCTAGAAATAAGAATATCGAAGTCAAAGGGGTTCCGCAGGTAGCAAACGAGAGCCTTGAAGGCATACTCAGCAAAGTGGGCGATCTGATAGGTGAACCAATAAGGAAAGATGACATTGAAGTTTGCCACCGGTTGCCTACGCGGAGTGCCGATTCTGACCCTAACATTTTAGTCGTTTTCAACAACCGTGCTAAGCGAGATGCTATCGTCGAAAGGGCCAGAAAAAGTAGGTTCACTGCAGCAGACATCGGCTACACGAAAAAGCAGCCGGTCTATATTAATGAGCACCTCTGCCCGCGGCTGAAGAAGCTGCTTGGGATGACCATAGCAAAAAAACGGGAACTGAACTGGCGCTTTGCGTGGGCCAAAGGTGGCAAAGTTTTCGCGCGACAAACGGAAACATCACGCATTGTGCGGATTGCATGTGAAATTGACCTAGAAAAAATGGTCGACCAAACGCCTACTAGCTAATTGCACACTTGTGAGTGCCACTTTCTGCATTTTACTTCGTTGTTGTGATAAATTATGCTTTATAAACTGGATATTTCGAACCATGGCGACTATCTGAAATTTTTACACTTAAATGCGCAGTCCGCGAGGAATAAATACGACGAGTTGACTTTGTTTTTTGATGCATTTTCTTTTAACTTCGATGTAATAATGTTATCAGAAACTTGGTACAAATATGCTGACGACGTACTTAGCGTTCCCGGATATCAAACTTTCTTCTTAAACAGACCTACACGTCGTGGTGGAGGCGTGCTGCAGCTGGTATCGAATGAGCTGTCATGCACGATGCTACCAGAATTCTGCCTTATAGCGCCAGACTATGAAGTTTTAAGCGTGCAATGTAAAAAATATGTTTTCGTTGTTTTATACCGCCCGCCAAACGGAAATATCGACGCATGCCTTCTTTTTCTCGAAAGGCTGCTAAGTTTCATCTGCCTAAACGACCTGTACCTCGCGATAGGTGGTGACTTCAACGTTAACCTTTTGCAAAATACCAAATGCGCGCGTGATCTACAACTTATTTTTCAGTCATTTCATTGTAGAAATGTGATAACAACACCTACGCGCCTTAGCAGCACTTCCGATAGCCTCCTTGACCTTTTTATAACAAACTGCACTATCGAAGACACGAAAGCAGGTACTATCGTAGCTGACATGGGTGATCATTTGCCAATCTATATGTTCTGTCCATTCAGTGCATCTTCTGGGGGTGCTCGTCACTCCAAGACTTTTCTTGTCCAGGAAATAAACTATAAAACGCTAAGCATGTTCCGTAACGAAATTGGAAACGTAGATTGGACAACCGTGTTTCACTGTAATGACCCTGATAGAGCATATAGCACGTTCCTACACATTTTGAAAGGTATCTATGAGAAGTGTTTTAAGTTTAGAACCGTACAAAAATGTGCGAAAGGTCGCAAACCTTGGCTTAATAACGAGTGCGCAGTCATGATACGCAAAAAGAACTTACTATATAATAATTTTGTCAAAACAAGGGACCCATGTGAGTTTGCGGCATTTAAGAAATATCGCAACCAGGTAACAAAGTTCTTGAGACATACTAAAAAAGTTTATTTTGAAAACCTTTTCAGTCAAATAAGTAGTCGGAGCGACTTGCTTTGGCGCGAAATTAACCAGTTGTTAAACCGCAACAACCGCCAGATTGCTGAGCTTGAGCTAATACATAATCACAGGGTCATAAAAGGCGTAGAACTTGCAGATCAGTTTAACGATTATTTTACTAGTCTGGAAAAAAGCGATTTTAATATTGCCGCGACTGAATTTTTAGGTCCGCGCAATGCATACACAGCTTTTTTTGCGCCCACAACTTCCGATGAAGTCTTCCAAACTTTTATGTCCTTAAAAAATAGCAAAGCACGTGACATAAACGGGTTACAGATAAGACCGATAAAGTTTGTGGCTGACATCTTATCACCTGCACTTACTCACATTTTTAATCTTTCAATATGTGCCGGAATCTTTCCTCAGGAAATGCAATGCGCGAAAGTTAGCGTCATTTTCAAATCTGGTGACAGAAATGTATTCTCGAATTATCGGCCAGTGTCTGTTCTCCCTGTTATATCAAAAGGATTGGAAAAAATTATTTGCAAAAGAATAACGGCTTTCTGCGATAAACACTCGATTATAACAGCGCAACAGTACGGTTTCCGTGAAGGAATGTCAACAGAACTTGCCCTACTAACACAAAAAGAGTTAATCTTGAACAGTTTTGAAAATAAACAATTTATGTTGGGTATCTTTGTTGACTATTCTAAGGCGTTTGACCGCCTGAATCACCGCACTTTATTTACAAAACTAGAACATTACGGATTTCGTGGCACTCCTCTTGAGTTAATAATTTCGTATCTAAAGCACAGAAGGCAATGCGTTGCCATCATATCAGAACAATCTACACTACAAAAAATAACTCAAGGAGTACCGCAAGGTAGCATACTGGGGCCCATACTATTCAACATTTATATCAATGATATAACAAATATTTCTAATGACGCTGACTTCATAGTTTATGCAGATGACACCAGCATTTTCTTGAGATCAAGTGACATAAGTACTCTCTCGGTCATCTCTAACAGTGCACTGAAATGCTTAGCCGAATGGAGCTTCGTTAATTCATTAAAACTGAATACAGCAAAAACTAAGGCGGTCCTTTTCACCCCGCCGCAACGACATGATCTTAAAGATTTCAGATTGGAGCTTGGATCTGCTCGCATAGAACTTGCATCAAACGTCAAAACCTTGGGAGTTGTTTTTAACAATCATCTCATTTGGAATGATCATGTTGATCACATTGCCACCCGTTTAGCGAAAGCCTGTGGGGTGCTCTGTAGACTGCGCTATACTTTACCGAGGAGCGTTAAACGCATGATTTATAACGCCCTATTTTCCCCTCACTTAACGTATTGTCAGTTAGTATGGGGTGACACTACAAAAGTCAATTTACATAGGTTGAGTGTGCTTCAGAAAAGAGCAGTTCGTCACATAGCAAATGTTCAGTATGATGCCAATACTGGAGAACTATTTTCCACCCTTAAGATCTGCCCCCTCGAAAATTTCTATAACGTTAACCTCGCTTTAAAATGCCAAAAATACTTCCGATGCAACAACCATAGTTTTTTGTTATTATGCAAGCTGACTATACCTAAAGCTATCTCATATAACATAAGGGAGAGAGACAGATGGCTCATACCTTTTTCGCGAACGAAATATGGGATGAGCAGTCTGTCATACCTTGTGCCACGCTTGCTCAACGAATTTGAAAGAAATGGCATTTGCATACAAAGATCTTCAAGAAGTGCAATAAAACGGTATGTGGGTGAGCACTTATCTTCAAAGTAGTAGTGCGCGTTACGTTAAGTTATTTTTTATCAAAAAATTTGCCTGTTATACAAGCTTCTCAGTTTGTTAAGATGTTTACATACATGATGCATAATGGTCTTTATTGCGCATACAAATTTTGTACATCTCATTTGTGCGAAATAACCTGTGTATTCCATTATTCTACATTATTTCCGCTTGCGTTATGCACTGTTTCATGATTTTTCTGCTAGATGTGATAACCGAAAATGTTTAATAGAAATGTGAAATTAGAGATGTTTAAATGCATGGTAGGTTGTTTTTGGCTGTCGAGAATTGGGGCAAGGACCTTTGTCAAGCTGCTGTATAGCAGCTTTTTGTTCTTGTCCTCGTGTTCATTATCTTGCTGTAATGAATGCCAAATAAAATTGATTGATTGATTGATTGATTGATTGATTCGTGCATGCAGACCCAGGAGAAAGACGACGACGCGAACGAAATGCGGTGAACGTGACAAGTACCCAGCGCGATCAAGCTACTACTACACGAGGTGCTGCTCACCTGAGCGATGACGCAATGATATTGCAAAGAGGGACGGACGGGTATGGCGAACCGCTGGGATCACACTGCCGAAGCATCAAGTGGGTAGCCCTGAAGAGGGCTGTTGTGTTCTCGTTGGCTGGCTGCAGGCGACGCCGCTGGCTTCTTAGCCTCCGAATCCGTACAGGGTGCGGCCCTGACGCTTGAGGGCGTACACGACGTCCATGGCTGTCACGGTCTTCCTTTTGGCGTGCTCGGTGTAAGTGACGGCATCGCGGATCACGTTCTCGAGGAACACCTTGAGAACGCCGCGAGTTTCCTCGTAGATGAGGCCAGAGATGCGCTTGACACCGCCACGGCGCGCCAGACGACGGATGGCCGGCTTGGTTATGCCCTGGATGTTGTCACGCAACACCTTTCGATGACGCTTGGCGCCACCCTTCCCCAGCCCTTTGCCACCTTTGCCACGGCCAGACATGACGGCTTCCGAAGTTTCTGCTTCTGCTTCGAAACGCGCCCGGAAAGCGAATGCTCGACACGATCGAGTCGCGGTGTCGGCGCCGGCCCGCGAGACTGAGGAGGAAGGCGAACGGCGCACGCCGGTTGGTCGGCGGCCAGCTCGTCTCTCTCTCCCTCTTTTCTTCGCGAGGAGCGCGTTGGCCGCGCAGGTTGCTGCACTGACTATTTTTCTGCACTACAAGATTGAATATACACGGCAAACATGCTTTCGTTTGTTTGTTTGTTTTTAATTCTTTTCTCGTTACTGTTGCTAAGTTTCTTGCCCATTCATTCACGCACCCTTCACTGCTGCAAAATGGCGTATCAGTCGTATCAGCTGCCCCAGCGGCAAGGAGACATCAAACCGAGTAAGCGACAATTCATGTACGCGTACGTACAAGCCCAGCGGATACAACGCGTTCGCTAAAAAACGTTTCATCGTGTCCACTGAACATGACACACGCAATATTTGTCAAAACTCACAGCTGCAACAGCTCACCTGTGTGCCGCACGTAAATAAACTGCACACTTAACACTTTGCGACTACTCGTCCCCGGCGTGTGCCCCCCCCCCCCTCTTTTTTTTTTTTCTTTTCTATGTTCTCGCTTTCTCTCTAATCACATCAATGCCTCATTTGCACGCACGAAACCCGTTTCACGGCGTCACTTTGACGCCATCCTTGTCGCCAAACCAAGGGACTAACACACGCGGTCCGGGCACGGCCTCATGGCCGGAAATTTCTAAACAAAGCGTGCTCGCGTTGTTGTGGACGCCGGCACGTGAAATTCGGCAAAGTAACAGCACCTTTGGCTGGCTACGCGTGTCTCAAATTTTACTGTGGCAGCTCCACTACATATCGCGATACGGCAGTTTCACCGAAGCCACGCAACGCGACCGCGCTCATTTCAGCATTCACGGGGACGGCAGAGAGAGAGAGCGCACCTCCTCTCGGGCGCGCCTCTCCTCCCGTAAACACGGACTGTCAAGCGGTCCGGTCGCAGCGAAGTTTCCCCATCTCCTTGCGGGGTGGTTCAACACCTGCCCGTTTCAAGTGCACGGTTGCACTGTGAGGAACCCTGCAAGGGTCACGCAATTACAGGCAAAACAGCCCTAACTCTAAAGCGCCTTACATAGGACGAGATTGGAGCGTAAAATGCACCACCCTTTATGCATTCTTTCTTCTTTACAGCGTTGGAAGAGTGTTCGTTCGCTGCATGTTTTACGCATGCGTACTTTCGCTTACATAATACCTTCGGAGGCTGACAACCTGTTAAGTAATCTATCAACGACTATCCGGACGGCATCAGCTGTGCAAAGAAGATTTGCAGTTGGCCTTCCAGAGCCGTCCAGAGCACACAAAGTAGGTCTACACATCGTGGCAACCAATATTTCGAAAAAAGTGAATTGCGTAGTATTATAAAGAATACAACTTTCAGAATGAGCAAAACTGCTTGGTTTGACCAAAGTACAAAGAGGTGCGATTTATACCACATCGATCCATTTATTGAATTAAAAATTACGCTGGCATTAGATAGAATATCGGAAACTCTAATTGACCGATTGAGGCTAGGCACGGCATACACAAAAACATTTGTTTTTTTTTTTCTTTGCACAGACACGGCAGAGCTGAAAGTCCCGAATGCGAATGCGGATTGATAGATGAAGACGTATGTCACCTTCTCGTAGACTGTCCACATCACGAGACGCCGTCTTAAGTCCGAACAGTTGGCATTAGACCGCAGACCGTTTAACATGAAGAAACTTCTGGGTCCGTGGCCTACTCGAGTTTTACAGTCGCACGCTTTAAAAGCATCAACACGTTCTTTACAAGACAGCGGGATTGCTGATAAGTATTAAGAAATAACGAACTTTCATTTGTAACAAATGTACTTATTATGTACAGTATCACGTGACTCTCATCATGTGTGTGTTGTGAAATGAATGACGTGTCGACAATTATGTACACACGAGCGAATGCATCTTTATACGGACCAGACGTGTGCTCTACTGTTTTGTGCTGGTGGACCGAATATTATCGAGGGACATTATATCAGAGACTTCATTCATTGACTTTCGAACATTTACTTACCATTGTGTTCTGATATGTGCGTATAAGTGTAAGTGTGTCTTTGCATATCTCTGCCCGAGTTTTCTACTTTCCATGCACTGCTTTGTACGTTTTGCTTCAAGATACGTGTTCAAGTTTAACTCAACGGCCAAGGAGTAGCCGGCGCCATAATGGTGCGCCGACATCTCCTTACATATCATATCAATAAGAAAAAAAGATGCGCGCCAATGCCCATCTATTGTATTCCCTTCTCACGTGCCCCAATACCAAACTGCGCGTGCCATTTCTGTGGTGCAAGTGTGTTTAAGTAGTCGCAGTTTCATCTTTCACAATCATGAGGGTTCCCATATTGAAAGTATTCCTTCCCCGAACTTGTGGCAGGGACGCACGATGCGAAATTACAAAATGATCGCGCTTGAAAGCTTCATACAAATGCACTGTCGACCCGCCGAACATAGTCAGTAATCTAAAACAAAGCGGAAATAAACGGTGCGTCCGCTCATTCATTTAAGGTAAGTTTCCCACCACATTCCGAATGGAACGTACCACTCATTTGTGCCTAGCACAGGCGCATTTGTTCTTTCGAAGAGAACACAGTGTTCCGCTACACCGTGTGATTATGTAAACGTCAAGCCGAGCAGTGTCGTTTGCTGGCCGGCCTGGCTATGTTTCTTTCGGCGACGCGCAAACGGAGCACTCGGTGCGAAAACGGGAAATGCCCATACCTCGTGTCGACCGCCTTTCTTTACTGGATTTCGTACTTCTTTGTGCACTATATAAATCACCTGCGTGGTACCCCTGTCATGCGTACGCACAGTTTTGTTTTTTCCTTCACTCGGGCTGTCGATACTTTGCTTTCGGACAATAATTAGCATGCAGTCCGCCGCCACGCTTTTCTGCTTCTACAGCTATTGTCACATGCGTCTATATATTTCTCCCCTATCTTTTCTTGCATCAATGCTTCCGCACATTTTTCACCGCGCCACGCACTTTAAGCTACATTCACTCCTCCTACAGTCTCGAAACGGGCCTGCCCTGCGCTCTCAAGAAATAAATGCCCCAATTTCGTAAACAAATGAATGGCGTGGCAGAGAAGGAACTCTGCGCTGTCTGATGAATGTGGCTGTACCCTTCACATCGGGCGGCAGCTATCACCACCTAGCCATAATGCTGACCTAACAAACAGCTACATTTATCTTGTTTTTTTTCTCTCTTTAAATAGTGAAGTATAGGACCGCGGTGCTTTGCAGTGAATGGTTTAGTTTTCACTCTTGCCTTGACTTTAGCCACCAATAAGATAACCACCTTCTAGTTAATTCTACCCGCCTAAAGTCTATTTTGCCCTCCCCCGTCTCTAAACCCCGGTGCTTTTGAAAAACTCTGCGCCATCATTCTAAACTATAAGGTGAAGCCCTTTACATAGCATTATCAAGTGTTCGGCAGTTTCCTTCTCTCCGCATGCACTGCATACCGTGTATACCCCTTCATATTTGGCCCGACATGTCGGAGTTGCTCGGGCAAGCGCTGACGCGAGTTTCCTATTCTATCATTTCCCAAGAGCTGAACACACTCGAGTTCATGTTACCTTTTTTTGAGAGAAGCGGCCACCTTCCCCCTGTTTTTTTTTTTTTTTAATTACCACGCTCCTGGTTTTGTTTTCCCTCCATTACCGTACTTGTGGCACTTTTCTCCGCGCACTCGGTCTTCTCTAATTTACCTGTTCAACCTCCCCGAGCACACACGTCGAGCGCGGCACACCAACGCTCCTGCTAGCGGTGTTCAACAGAGAGAAGAGGATGGATTCGGAGCCGAATCTCTCAGCACAACCCCTATGCCGACGCAGACAATTTGGGTGGCTCTGAGAAGAGCCGTTGATTTGTCGTTGCTCGCTGTGGCCCACGACGCACGCCTACTTGGAGCTGGTGTACTTGGTGACGGCTTTTGTACCCTCGGACACCGCGTGCTTGGCCAGCTCTCCGGGCAGCAGCAGGCGCACCGCGGTCTGGATCTCCCGGCTCGTGATGGTCGAGCGCTTGTTGTAGTGAGCAAGGCGTGACGACTCGGCGGCGATACGCTCGAAGATGTCGTTCACGAAGCTGTTCATGATGGACATGGCCTTGCTGGAGACACCAGTGTCGGGGTGCACCTGCTTCAGCACCTTATAGATGTAGATGGAGAAGCTCTCCTTCCTGCGGCGCTTCTTCTTCTTCTTGTCCGTGGCGCGCACATTCTTCTGCGCCTTGCCGGCCTTCTTGACGGCTTTGCCAGACGGTTGGGGAGGCATGATTTCACACAACACGCACGCGAGACCAGAGTCGAATGCGCGTGTCCCCCCGTCTCGCCGCGCTTAAATATGAGCGAGGGGTGTTGACGAGATCAGCACAACGCGCGCGCCCCATTGGTTCGCACGGCTTCTCTCTCTCACACTCTCATCCGTTCCCCGCGAGCGGCGGCGCGCGATGGTGGCAACGGAAACCATTCGAGCACGGCTCTCATCTCAGAAGGCAGCAGCTTTCTTGTTTTCGGCAACCGGCGTCGTACCAAGCGAAAAGCAACACCATGTCCGGACGTGGCAAGGGCGGCAAGGCGAAAGGCAAGAGCAAGACCCGTTCTAGCCGCGCGGGGCTTCAGTTCCCCGTGGGCCGTATTCACCGCCTCCTACGCAAGGGAAACTACGCCGAGCGCGTCGGAGCTGGCGCTCCGGTCTACCTGGCTGCCGTACTCGAGTACCTGGCCGCCGAGGTGCTCGAGCTGGCGGGCAACGCCGCTCGTGACAACAAGAAGACCCGGATCATCCCCCGTCACTTGCAGCTCGCCATCCGCAACGACGAGGAGCTGAACAAACTGCTTTCCGGCGTCACCATCGCGCAGGGCGGTGTGTTGCCCAACATTCAAGCCGTGCTTCTTCCAAAGAAGACGGAGAAGAAGGCGTAAGCGAGCACCCCTTCCGCGCGCTCGCCGCATTCCCCAAACGGTCCTTCTAAGGACCACCCAAACAGGTGACGCGGCCGTGTTTCGCTTCGCAGTCACGATGGCTCTGTTCGTACCCTCAAGCGTGTTTGTTTTTCTATACTTTATATATATTTCCTCGCGACATCAGTTAGCCACAAGTGCGCGACGCCAAATGCTGCAAAGAGACAACCAAATCACGCAGCTCGGCACCGAAAAAGACAGAAAAGAGCATGTAAGCGTTGTCATTTCTCATTAAAAAAAAAAAAAAAAAAAGCTCCACACGTAACCGTCTATCCTTACGATGACACCTGAACGGGTCAGCACAGGGACAGAGTAAATTTAATACCTTTGAATAGAAAAACAAACGTAAGGTAAAAAAAAAAAGAGAGAGAGAGAGAGAGAACCCGCCGTTAGCGCATTCCATTTGGTGCTTCTAACACAATTTATTTCGTCTATCTTGCTAGGCAGCGCAGCCACTATTACACAGAACACACAACACAAGCGCTTAACTTCAACTAAACGTTTATTGCAAAAAAAAAAAAAAAATTGTCCAGAATATGGCACAAAAACTTGTTCAGCTTCAAAAGAAATGAAAGGAAATGACACGCGATGATTTCGAGTGTGTTAGTGCACTCTCTATCGCGCTCACGCGGAAAGAACTGTTTTTTGGATGGGGTGATAGAGAATAACAGACAGTAATGTGCGGGACTGGCACGTGTGCTTTTTGTTGTCTACCTTTTACTATTCTTTTTCTCTGTTCACCCCCTTTATAAACTCTGACGTTTGCAATGAAAGTTCAGTTGAAGTTAAGCGCTTGTGTTGTGAGGTCTGTGTAATAGTGGCTGCGCTTCCTAGCGAGATGGATCCTTACCAACTGGCCCGATACAATTGTTTATTTCGTCTCTCGGTAAAACTTCATCACCTCCTACGAGTGCACCCAAAAGTTGCGCCGGGGTCCAGCAGCCCAAGTCACCATGGCGTTACGCAAACAGAAGCCCTCAAAAACACCTTACAAGCGGCGGGCAAAAAGGTAAACACATAAATGAAATTGACACACCACAGGGTCGCAGCACGGCTGCTGCACACACACCGACTGAAGCTAGCCTACCTTTTCTCTGTCTACTCATAATGATACACACTTTTACCTTGAATTTGTCAAAGCTGAGCCATTTCTTCGTAATAACGACGCGCCGACGTTCCGTTCTTCCGCGCGCTAGACAACGGCAGCCACGTACGTACAAAACATGACAGCAAAAGAGGGTGCGGCCGGAGTACGTGGCCTGGAGTGGTCTCGTAGCCAAAGCAGACACGTTGGTGGTCCTGAGAAGGACCGTTTGTTGTTGCTTGCCTGTCGACCGAAGCGCAGGGAGCAGCCCAACTTAGGCGCGCTCACCGCGAATGCGCCGAGCCAGCTGGATGTCCTTTGGCATGATGGTGACGCGCTTAGCGTGGATGGCGCACAGGTTGGTGTCTTCGAAAAGACCAACGAGGTAGGCCTCGCTAGCTTCCTGTAGGGCCATCACGGCAGAACTCTGGAAACGGAGGTCCGTCTTGAAGTCCTGAGCGATTTCCCGCACCAGGCGCTGAAAGGGAAGCTTGCGGATCAGCAGTTCGGTCGACTTCTGGTATCGGCGAATTTCACGCAGGGCCACGGTTCCAGGCCTGTAACGGTGAGGTTTCTTCACCCCGCCTGTGGCAGGGGCACTCTTGCGAGCAGCCTTGGTAGCAAGCTGCTTACGCGGAGCCTTGCCTCCAGTACTCTTGCGCGCGGTTTGTTTAGTTCGGGCCATGCTGCGTGCGTCCGATCACCTCGACTGACGGAGCGAAACTGCGCTCCTGCCGGAGATCGGCAAAAGCGGCTTCGCCGCACGACCCATCTCTCTCCCTCCCATTGGCCGAAGCGTGAGAACCCGTCCGCGTGCGAGCGCGGAAGCGTACGCCAGGATGCTGGCTGGCGCTCATTTTCGGGCAACCGTGCAGTTCGCGGCTGCAAAGAGGTACACCGAAACGAAACCACTACCGCTGTACAATACAGCCTGCTGCGCATTTCTTTCGCCTTCCAGGCAACACATCAATCGACGCTGTAGCTCGTCGCTTCCCGAAGCGGCGCGACGGAGTGCGAGACGCCACCATTCACGCCAACAGCGCGCATCGCACTAGAGCGCCTCGCATCACCGAGGGCAAATGCGCACTGCCACGCCAAAAAAACTTGCTCCTTGCGTTGTCGCTTATTTGCGACCATTACGTAGATGGGCGAAGACGACGAGAGACCACCGGCAGTGTTGGTATATGCATACACGTCCGCGCAACGACAAGGAGTAAAACGCAACAAAACATTCTAACACAAACACCCCGTACATCCAACTGCCACTGAGCGCGCCTACTTGCTCAATCGCAGACAGTAACGGGACTCAATTTTATCTTCCTTTCCCTCTTAAGAATCACTCATACATACTTGCCAAACTACTAGGTGCGCTCAATGGCGGTTGGATGTACGGGGTGTTTGCGTTCGAATGTTTTGTTTCATTTTTACTCCTATTCCCTCGATATGTCGTCTCACTCTGGCTTCCCTCATGTCTCTTTCTCTACACTTTTATTCCCACCCTTTTAATCCCCCCTCACCCCCCATCCCTTGTGAGCTACCGCTGAGGTGTCGCATCCTGATGCAGACAGTTTCGGGGCTCACTTTCCTCTTCTTTTCCATCTTACACATCAGCAATCCCCCCCCCCCCCCCCCAACCTCTAAGTGCTAAATATGTGGCACAAAAAGCAGGAAATGGACTCAATGAAAGGGTGAAAAATAATAATCATAATAGAAACGAAGATCAACACGCGCCTCAAAAAGCCCCATTCACTCCTCTTTCACATTTTCACGAGAAAATGAAGGTACACACATGGAGAACAATTTTTGTTATAGGTAGGCTTTGCCTGAGCAGAACCACTGTCGTGCGCCTTGGTTACACATTCGACACGCCTCGTCCTGTGCGGAGGTGGGTGGGAAACCAAGGGTGCACTTGAAAATGCAATGCTCGTGGGTTGGTGTCGCCATCTGACGGCAGGCTCACGCGAGCGCGCCTTGCTTTCGAATTTCCCGCGCTCGAACCTCTCGCGTTTACATCATGGGCTAGTCCCCCCCCCCCCCCCTCTCGCGTGGGCGGCGAAGCCAGCCTCCCTAGAGTGACCACCTCTGCCGGCGAAATGGAAACACTTGTTGCGTAGCTGTCCGTCCAAGTAAAGCTTTCACAACTGCAGTGTTCGCAGCACCAGTACAGTACATGAGTGCCACTTCTATCAAGTGCAGCTTCCCTCAGCACGCTGCATGGGCAGCGCTTATTGTGTACTTGCTTCTGACTTGCGCAGAAATTCTGTTTAAACATCCCCTTCCACTTTTCTTTCTTTTTTTTTTGTATTTTGCAGCTCGGCAGCGCCAGGTGTGAAAAAAAAAACAAACAAAAATTATTAGGCGTGACAATGTACACAATGTGTTATTGAATGGGGCACTTCTGAGTGCACAGCGGGCGCGGTAAACACGACCAACCTGTCACAATCAATTTTTTCATTTGTAAGTACACATCCCTTCTTCGTCTGGGTGCCCCACGGTAGAACATAGTGCGTTTTTATTTATTTTGACACAACGTGACGCGATCGTGTAGTGGGCATTCCAAAGAAAAAAGCGAGTTCGTGCTTCCTGAGCATAGTCGTGTCTCCAAGAATGCAGTGACCAGGGTAGAACGCTGCGCTCGGCTTCTTCCTTCGCGCGATAAGGTAACTAGGCGACGTTCGCTTGACGGGCCCGTTTTAGCAGCTTGGCTTGCAGGAAGGAGAGGAAGAACTCGCAGATGCGGCGATTGATTCGTGCATGCAGACCCAGGAGAAAGACGACGACGCGAACGAAATGCGGTGAACGTGACAAGTACCCAGCGCGATCAAGCTACTACTACACGAGGTGCTGCTCACCTGAGCGATGACGCAATGATATTGCAAAGAGGGACGGACGGGTATGGCGAACCGCTGGGATCACACTGCCGAAGCATCAAGTGGGTAGCCCTGAAGAGGGCTGTTGTGTTCTCGTTGGCTGGCTGCAGGCGACGCCGCTGGCTTCTTAGCCTCCGAATCCGTACAGGGTGCGGCCCTGACGCTTGAGGGCGTACACGACGTCCATGGCTGTCACGGTCTTCCTTTTGGCGTGCTCGGTGTAAGTGACGGCATCGCGGATCACGTTCTCGAGGAACACCTTGAGAACGCCGCGAGTTTCCTCGTAGATGAGGCCAGAGATGCGCTTGACACCGCCACGGCGCGCCAGACGACGGATGGCCGGCTTGGTTATGCCCTGGATGTTGTCACGCAACACCTTTCGATGACGCTTGGCGCCACCCTTCCCCAGCCCTTTGCCACCTTTGCCACGGCCAGACATGACGGCTTCCGAAGTTTCTGCTTCTGCTTCGAAACGCGCCCGGAAAGCGAATGCTCGACACGATCGAGTCGCGGTGTCGGCGCCGGCCCGCGAGACTGAGGAGGAAGGCGAACGGCGCACGCCGGTTGGTCGGCGGCCAGCTCGTCTCTCTCTCCCTCTTTTCTTCGCGAGGAGCGCGTTGGCCGCGCAGGTTGCTGCACTGACTATTTTTCTGCACTACAAGATTGAATATACACGGCAAACATGCTTTCGTTTGTTTGTTTGTTTTTAATTCTTTTCTCGTTACTGTTGCTAAGTTTCTTGCCCATTCATTCACGCACCCTTCACTGCTGCAAAATGGCGTATCAGTCGTATCAGCTGCCCCAGCGGCAAGGAGACATCAAACCGAGTAAGCGACAATTCATGTACGCGTACGTACAAGCCCAGCGGATACAACGCGTTCGCTAAAAAACGTTTCATCGTGTCCACTGAACATGACACACGCAATATTTGTCAAAACTCACAGCTGCAACAGCTCACCTGTGTGCCGCACGTAAATAAACTGCACACTTAACACTTTGCGACTACTCGTCCCCGGCGTGTGCCCCCCCCCCTCTTTTTTTTTTTTTCTTTTCTATGTTCTCGCTTTCTCTCTAATCACATCAATGCCTCATTTGCACGCACGAAACCCGTTTCACGGCGTCACTTTGACGCCATCCTTGTCGCCAAACCAAGGGACTAACACACGCGGTCCGGGCACGGCCTCATGGCCGGAAATTTCTAAACAAAGCGTGCTCGCGTTGTTGTGGACGCCGGCACGTGAAATTCGGCAAAGTAACAGCACCTTTGGCTGGCTACGCGTGTCTCAAATTTTACTGTGGCAGCTCCACTACATATCGCGATACGGCAGTTTCACCGAAGCCACGCAACGCGACCGCGCTCATTTCAGCATTCACGGGGACGGCAGAGAGTGAGAGCGCACCTCCTCTCGGGCGCGCCTCTCCTCCCGTAAACACGGACTGTCAAGCGGTCCGGTCGCAGCGAAGTTTCCCCATCTCCTTGCGGGGTGGTTCAACACCTGCCCGTTTCAAGTGCACGGTTGCACTGTGAGGAACCCTGCAAGGGTCACGCAATTACAGGCAAAACAGCCCTAACTCTAAAGCGCCTTACATAGGACGAGATTGGAGCGTAAAATGCACCACCCTTTATGCATTCTTTCTTCTTTACAGCGTTGGAAGAGTGTTCGTTCGCTGCATGTTTTACGCATGCGTACTTTCGCTTACATAATACCTTCGGAGGCTGACAACCTGTTAAGTAATCTATCAACGACTATCCGGACGGCATCAGCTGTGCAAAGAAGATTTGCAGTTGGCCTTCCAGAGCCGTCCAGAGCACACAAAGTAGGTCTACACATCGTGGCAACCAATATTTCGAAAAAAGTGAATTGCGTAGTATTATAAAGAATACAACTTTCAGAATGAGCAAAACTGCTTGGTTTGACCAAAGTACAAAGAGGTGCGATTTATACCACATCGATCCATTTATTGAATTAAAAATTACGCTGGCATTAGATAGAATATCGGAAACTCTAATTGACCGATTGAGGCTAGGCACGGCATACACAAAAACATTTGTTTTTTTTTTTTCTTTGCACAGACACGGCAGAGCTGAAAGTCCCGAATGCGAATGCGGATTGATAGATGAAGACGTATGTCACCTTCTCGTAGACTGTCCACATCACGAGACGCCGTCTTAAGTCCGAACAGTTGGCATTAGACCGCAGACCGTTTAACATGAAGAAACTTCTGGGTCCGTGGCCTACTCGAGTTTTACAGTCGCACGCTTTAAAAGCATCAACACGTTCTTTACAAGACAGCGGGATTGCTGATAAGTATTAAGAAATAACGAACTTTCATTTGTAACAAATGTACTTATTATGTACAGTATCACGTGACTCTCATCATGTGTGTGTTGTGAAATGAATGACGTGTCGACAATTATGTACACACGAGCGAATGCATCTTTATACGGACCAGACGTGTGCTCTACTGTTTTGTGCTGGTGGACCGAATATTATCGAGGGACATTATATCAGAGACTTCATTCATTGACTTTCGAACATTTACTTACCATTGTGTTCTGATATGTGCGTATAAGTGTAAGTGTGTCTTTGCATATCTCTGCCCGAGTTTTCTACTTTCCATGCACTGCTTTGTACGTTTTGCTTCAAGATACGTGTTCAAGTTTAACTCAACGGCCAAGGAGTAGCCGGCGCCATAATGGTGCGCCGACATCTCCTTACATATCATATCAATAAGAAAAAAAGATGCGCGCCAATGCCCATCTATTGTATTCCCTTCTCACGTGCCCCAATACCAAACTGCGCGTGCCATTTCTGTGGTGCAAGTGTGTTTAAGTAGTCGCAGTTTCATCTTTCACAATCATGAGGGTTCCCATATTGAAAGTATTCCTTCCCCGAACTTGTGGCAGGGACGCACGATGCGAAATTACAAAATGATCGCGCTTGAAAGCTTCATACAAATGCACTGTCGACCCGCCGAACATAGTCAGTAATCTAAAACAAAGCGGAAATAAACGGTGCGTCCGCTCATTCATTTAAGGTAAGTTTCCCACCACATTCCGAATGGAACGTACCACTCATTTGTGCCTAGCACAGGCGCATTTGTTCTTTCGAAGAGAACACAGTGTTCCGCTACACCGTGTGATTATGTAAACGTCAAGCCGAGCAGTGTCGTTTGCTGGCCGGCCTGGCTATGTTTCTTTCGGCGACGCGCAAACGGAGCACTCGGTGCGAAAACGGGAAATGCCCATACCTCGTGTCGACCGCCTTTCTTTACTGGATTTCGTACTTCTTTGTGCACTATATAAATCACCTGCGTGGTACCCCTGTCATGCGTACGCACAGTTTTGTTTTTTCCTTCACTCGGGCTGTCGATACTTTGCTTTCGGACAATAATTAGCATGCAGTCCGCCGCCACGCTTTTCTGCTTCTACAGCTATTGTCACATGCGTCTATATATTTCTCCCCTATCTTTTCTTGCATCAATGCTTCCGCACATTTTTCACCGCGCCACGCACTTTAAGCTACATTCACTCCTCCTACAGTCTCGAAACGGGCCTGCCCTGCGCTCTCAAGAAATAAATGCCCCAATTTCGTAAACAAATGAATGGCGTGGCAGAGAAGGAACTCTGCGCTGTCTGATGAATGTGGCTGTACCCTTCACATCGGGCGGCAGCTATCACCACCTAGCCATAATGCTGACCTAACAAACAGCTACATTTATCTTGTTTTTTTTCTCTCTTTAAATAGTGAAGTATAGGACCGCGGTGCTTTGCAGTGAATGGTTTAGTTTTCACTCTTGCCTTGACTTTAGCCACCAATAAGATAACCACCTTCTAGTTAATTCTACCCGCCTAAAGTCTATTTTGCCCTCCCCCGTCTCTAAACCCCGGTGCTTTTGAAAAACTCTGCGCCATCATTCTAAACTATAAGGTGAAGCCCTTTACATAGCATTATCAAGTGTTCGGCAGTTTCCTTCTCTCCGCATGCACTGCATACCGTGTATACCCCTTCATATTTGGCCCGACATGTCGGAGTTGCTCGGGCAAGCGCTGACGCGAGTTTCCTATTCTATCATTTCCCAAGAGCTGAACACACTCGAGTTCATGTTACCTTTTTTTGAGAGAAGCGGCCACCTTCCCCCTGTTTTTTTTTTTTTTTTTAATTACCACGCTCCTGGTTTTGTTTTCCCTCCATTACCGTACTTGTGGCACTTTTCTCCGCGCACTCGGTCTTCTCTAATTTACCTGTTCAACCTCCCCGAGCACACACGTCGAGCGCGGCACACCAACGCTCCTGCTAGCGGTGTTCAACAGAGAGAAGAGGATGGATTCGGAGCCGAATCTCTCAGCACAACCCCTATGCCGACGCAGACAATTTGGGTGGCTCTGAGAAGAGCCGTTGATTTGTCGTTGCTCGCTGTGGCCCACGACGCACGCCTACTTGGAGCTGGTGTACTTGGTGACGGCTTTTGTACCCTCGGACACCGCGTGCTTGGCCAGCTCTCCGGGCAGCAGCAGGCGCACCGCGGTCTGGATCTCCCGGCTCGTGATGGTCGAGCGCTTGTTGTAGTGAGCAAGGCGTGACGACTCGGCGGCGATACGCTCGAAGATGTCGTTCACGAAGCTGTTCATGATGGACATGGCCTTGCTGGAGACACCAGTGTCGGGGTGCACCTGCTTCAGCACCTTATAGATGTAGATGGAGAAGCTCTCCTTCCTGCGGCGCTTCTTCTTCTTCTTGTCCGTGGCGCGCACATTCTTCTGCGCCTTGCCGGCCTTCTTGACGGCTTTGCCAGACGGTTGGGGAGGCATGATTTCACACAACACGCACGCGAGACCAGAGTCGAATGCGCGTGTCCCCCCGTCTGATTGGCTTTGAAAGAGGAAAAGGAAGAGAAAAGCGCTGTCCCGTTACTGCCTCTCGTAATGAGGGCACCTCCACAGGAAAGCGCAGGGAAGGGGGAATGGGAATGAAAGAGTCAGAAGAGAAGAGGTAAGAATAGAGTGGTGAAATGCATTCGATCACTGGCCCCGCGCACGCGCGCAAGAAACGACGCAGACACCAACCGAGTGAAAGACCGCCGAGAAGCCGGAGACGATGAATGCGCCCAAGTAGTGAGAAAAAAAAAAAAAAGGCACTCACACGCACACACACACCACCGAACAGGCAGGGAGAAGTTTTGGGCGCTCCGCAGTCACGAGGGAAGGGGAGAGAGTGTCTGCTCCGACGGGAGTGGCCTCGTAGGAGAGAAGAAGGCCGTCAGGCAGGTGGGAGTGACTATGTAAACAGTCACGTGGGACTCCGAGGGGGCGTGGCGCGCGGCACAGAAAACAACAACACGTGGGATTGTAACGGGCCTCTTTAGAGGCGCGTGAAAAGGTTCGCGTCGCCAAAGAAATCCAGGAGCGCATAGAACGCCCGGCGAAGTGTTGCCACGTTCGCCGAGGGGAACAGCAAGTGTTCTGCACTCACGTGTGGCAGGCCGAGTTTCCCGTAGTTGTCCCAGAGCCGGCGACGAATGTCTGCGTATCCTGGGCACTGGCACAAAATGTGTTCAACGGTTTCCTCTGCCGGACACTGCACACACGAAGGGCTCCCACTGCCACGCCGTTTAGAGAGCAGTTGCGCTGTTCGGCCGCATCCAGCACGAAGGCGCAGCAGGAGAGCACGAGCACGCCGACCGATTCCCGTTGACGGCAGGCGGGGCACAGGCTTGCCGGCTGCTGTGCGGGGGTCTGGGTGTAGAGCTCGGACGTGGCGTGCGATTATGAGTCGCGCCACATCGTAGTCCCGAACGAAGTTCGTTGTGGGAGTGGAGGGGTCGTGGGCGTCCCTTGCGAGCTCGTCGGCTGCCTCGTTGCCGCGCACTCCGACGTGTGAGGGCACCCACTGAAACGACACATCGCACCCACTGCGCACGATCACGGTGAACTTGCGCGTGAGGCGCTGTGCGATCGAAGAGCCATTTTCGCCCCTCGCAAGGGTGAGGAGGGCCGCCCGAGAATCGCAGAAGATGACGGCCGAAGACGGGAGGAACTCGACCAGCTGATCGGCCGCAAGGTTCAGAGCCGCGAGCTCAGCGGTCGTCGAAGTCGCCGGGAGTGGAAGACGACACTTCCTCTCGTCTCGTAGCACCGGAATGACGCTGGCAGCAGCAGCGGATCCGTCCCCCTTCACCGAGCCGTCCGTGTAGAGATGAAGATGGCCGGAGTAGCGCTGTTCGATCAGTGCGCAGGTCTCCTGTAGAAGGGCAGCCCGTGGTGTGTGCCCCTTGCTGCGTACACCCGGAACCCTGATCGAGATGGGCAGCCGGGAGTCCCAGTGAGGAGGGATAGGCAGGAGACCTGCGAAAGGGGTTCCCGAGATGAGGCTGGCGTACTCCAGTGCGCTGCGGCCCATACCAGTGTCGGGCAGCGATAGCAGACGATGTACGAGTGCCTTTCCCCCTCGCGTCATGTGCAAGCGCTCGACGTGACGCAGAGCACAAGCCTTGGCTCTGAGCGAGAGGGGAAACTGATTCGTTTCTGCATAGGTCACTCCCACTGGAGACGCCCGAGGCATTCCAAAGAGGCGGCGGATGACGCCGCGATGTGCCCTCTCGAGAGTTTCCCACTGTGGCGGTCGCAGGGTGATGCAGGAGAATGCGTAGAGGGCCCTGGCTCCGGCGACGGCGTTGTACATCCTCAGGGCAATGTCTGGTGAACAGCCTTTGCCCCTCGCGAGGAGAGAGGATGCCGCTCCTGCGACTCTGCGACAGCTTGTCCGGTGGCTGGCTACGGCTGGCTTCCAGCTCAAGCGGTGATCGATCGTGATGCCGAGGTATTGGACCGATCGTCGCCACGGCAGAACACGTCCCCGGAACTTGAGGCGGCCGACCTCGTATCGTCCCTTGATGGTTGGGTGAACGAGAAGCGCTTCCGTCTTGGCCGTGGAGAGCTGAAGCCCAATGCTCGTGATGTAATCGTCCACGGCCTCGAGAGAGCGGTTGAGGCTCTGTCGCACCTGCAGCCCGCGCGGAGTGGGTCCACTCGCAAAGAGGGCGATGTCGTCCGCATAGATGGCAATGCGCACCTCGTACTCCAAGTCTCGTGGGATGTAGTCGACGATGCGCGCGAGGGCGAGGTTGAACAGCATGGGGCCCAAGATGCTGCCCTGCGGCACACCGGCAGTGGACGGGCGAGGCGCGCTGAGGTCGCCACCAACGCGGACACGGAACGTTCTGCCCCCCAGGAACTCCTCGACGTACCCGAGAAGCCTGCCACACACACCCATAGCACGAAGAGCGTCCAAAACGGCCGCATGAGGCAGGCGATCGAAGGCACTCTTTATGTCGAGGAGAACCAAATATCCGGCTTCACCGCGGAGCTTTGCATTCTCCAGCGTGGTGACAACGTCGGAGATGCAATCCGCAGTTGACCGGTGACAGCGGAAGCCGCTCTGGACGTCTGCCAGGGAGTTGAGGGCCGCAGCAATCCACTCGAGTCGCTTGAGGGCCATGGCTTCCATCACTTTCCCGGCAGCTGACGTAAGCGAAACCGGCCTGTATGAGGTCGGTTCCGACGCGGGCTTGCCCCTCTTGCACACCGGAACGACGATCGCCTCCTTCCACGTCGCCGGAAACGCACCCGAGCGCCAGACGCTGTTGTATCCCTCGAGCAGGCCAGGAAGTTGGCCCTCGTCGAGGTTTCGCAGCATCTGGTACGTAATGCCGTCGCTGCCAGGCGCAGAACGGCTCCTCCGCGTGGAAAGGACGTGGCGCAGCTCTCCGATGGTGAAATCCTGCGTGCAGAGGGCCTCTATATGTCGCACAATCTCTGCCGTGGGGAAAAACCGCTCGGGAGCGAACAGTTCCGGCCGGTGATGCGCTGGCAGAGGGGGAAGCTGCACTGTGTCAGGGGCGAGGACAGGGGCGTTGAAGGTGTCGGCGAGCAGTTCCGTCAGCTGAGCCGTGGTCAGCTGCAGGGCGATCGCGATGGAGAGGGCCGGATCTTGCGGGACCCGTTGTCGCAACATCGCTCCGAACACCCGCCAGGCGCGCCGGTTGTTGCGCTGCTGTTCGAAGGAGCGGCAGAGGCTGGACCAGCTTTCGGCGTAGCGATGGTGGGCGTGGCGCCTGCACACCGCGTCAATGCGGTTGTAGACGGTCCAGTCCTCCGCCCTCTCAGAGCGCTCAGCCCGGCGCTGAGCACGACGCCGAGCAGCCCGTAAGTTGAGCTGCTTGATGTCCGGCACCGGCGTGTTGGCGGGAACACGGCACTTCACCGTAGCCTCGCGCGCGCACTCGGCTATGTGCGTAAACACGTCACCCGCGACTGGCACTGCAGCACACAGTTCGCGAAAGCGTGAGAAGTTCACCACCGAGTAGGCGCGCGTCTGATCAGGCCGGGCGCAGAGGGGCTCGAGGCAGATGGGGTAGTGATCCGACCCCTCCGTGTCAGGGCTTCGGGACCACCGGTAGCGGCAGTCTTCCGTCACGAAGGAGAGGTCGATCGCACTGGGAGCCGAGCCGCGCCTCAGGAAGGTGTTCCTGCCATCGTTGAGGAGATGGAGACCGGCGGCGAGGGACGCATCCAACACCTTGCGGCCCGGGTTGTTTACTCCCGCACTTCCCCACGCCGTGTGGTGAGAGTTGAAGTCACCGCACACAACTGCCGAAGCGCCGAGACGGTCCACCAGTCGGACGATAAACTGGGGGTCCCAGAGTCGAGGGTAGCGCACATAAACACTCGCTATTGCAGTGTCTACAGCACCAACGCGCACTCTCACAGCAACGCACTCGACACCGGGACACAGAATATCGGCGATGTCAACCGCCGACTGGGGAAGTCGCGCACGCACATAAATGGACGCGCGAGAGCATCCCGGCCGATGCAACAGTTGCGTGCAGTGGGGGCTGACACAGCCGGTGCGTTCACACTCGGTCGAACTGTGATAGGCCACATGTCCGGGGATATTGAGCTCCCCAGCACGAACGTGCGTTTCCTGAAGAGCCAGGACATCAAGTTCGCGCTGGGGAAGTGAGCGCACAAGCTCACGGTGACGGCGGCGGAGAGAACGGACGTTCCACTGGAGTATCCGCGGCCGCGGCTTCTTTGTCGCACTAGCCATGGTGGGCTATGTCTTGATGGGCGCTCAGAGCGGCGAGGCAAAAGTCCCGCGTCGTCGCGCTGCACACCGTGGTTTCGAGGAGTGCGCGAAGAGCCGCGGCCAGTGCCGTCATGACCGCATCCTTTGCGTCTTTTTTTGGGGGGGGAGGGGGGGGACATGTGGGCTGTGTGGCGGCAGAAGCCGGTGCTGCGGTGGGGTTGCTCTTCAGGGCGTCGCGGAATGAGCAGCCCGAGCGCGTGGAAGCTGTTGCCGTCCCTGAGGCCTCCCGTTGTGTTGCAGCTTTGGCTTGTTGGATAGCCTCGCGGCGCGTAAGTTTGCCGCCTGAGGAGGCGAGTAGAAAGGCTGCCTTTCGCTGCAGCTGCCATGACTCGCACCGGGGTTCGTTCGCGGGGTGGCAGCCCTTGCAGTTGATGCAGCGGGGTTTTTCTGACGCGCAGGGACCCTCGGCATGGTTCCTGGCGCATCGGAGGCAGCGCCTGTCGCGCGAGCACGTTGCAGTGGCGTGTCCAAACACACCGCAACGCGCACACTGCAGTGGACGCGGAAGGCGCGCCCGCACCGGCCTCCGTTGTTTGAAGAGCGAGAGCTCCGCTGGCACCACAGTTCCCTCAAACGTAATGACCAGCGTGGCGCCGCGCCGCGCATACGAAAGGGTCTTTACCGCAGTGGTAATGTTCGCGGCAATGATATCCAGGGGAATGTTTTCATCAACCCCGAACACCTCCCCCACACATGAGTTGAGGTCGAGCACCTTTGCCTTTACTCTGACGTCAACGATGGTGGTGATCTCGATGAGAGCACTGACATCAGAGTTGGGGGCGGTGTCGACAGCGACGAGGTTGCGGCGATGGTTAACCCGCACGCGTTGTGTGGCCGGGAACCCGGCGAGATAAGCAGCGATGGCGTCCCTCGACGCAGCCAAAAAGTGCGACTTGCGGCCGAGCGGTCTAAAAATGATAGTCCGGCCGTTGGGGTCAGCGGTGCGCGCCGGTGGTGTCTGCCGAAGAGGGGCGTTGACCTCCGCGACCACCTGAGAGGAGACCGGGCGTGGTGCCCTTTCCTGCTTTCTCTTTGGTTTTCCCTTCTTTCCCCTTGGCTTTGGCAGGGAGGGTTGGAGAGTGGCGCAGAGTGTTTCCTTGCCGGGCGCCTCTGTGGTGGGGTGAGGAGGAAGGCCTGTAGAGCCCGCCTGTGGGGAGGAGGAGACTCCAGCTGTTTGCACAGACCCCGCTCCGCCATTCCCCTCCGAGCGAGAGAGGAGGGGGCCTCCTTGCCCAGCTTGTTGCTCCTCCGCTACGTCACCCGGAGTGGCAGACAGGAGGACAGCAGGAAAACTGGTTCCGCTGAGAGAGGGGGCTTGCTCGTGGGCAAGGGAAACACTGGGAGCAGCCGGGGCGCGGCCTGCCTCTGTCGTTTGACTGCTGGCTGCCTGGCTTTCCCCCCTGACGTCATCCTGGCCAGCCGAGAGTACCACAGTGGGGGTTTCCCTGTTCTCCCGAGAGGCTGAGTCAGCGGAGGGCTGCTTGGGCCTCCGTCCCCTCCTGAGCGAATCGAAGTACTCCCAGTCTATTTGGAAGCCCTGGGTGACGTCATCCTCAATGTCTGCTGTTGGCAAGGAGAGGGCGCTAGGTGGGGAGGCAAGGAGGCGGTGATTCCGCGGTATTGAGGCCGCACGCTTACGGCGGGCTCCTGTTGCTGCCAGCTTTTTCGGCTTAGGCGACCGAGTTTCCTCTGTCTCGCTCTCTGTTCCTGTGGTGGGGGAGGAGGGTGGGGTTTCGTGCTCCCACGAAGACGAGGGAGAGGAGGTGGAGGACGAGGTGGTGCTGCCTTCCTCGCTATCATGGACGTCCCGCTGGGGAGACGACAACATGGCGGCTTTGGAGCACGTGGTCGTGAGGACTACTGGCTTGAGGCCGCTTGGTGTTGGTCCACTCTTCGCAGTACGGCCGGAAGACACTGGGGCGGCTCGGCTGAGGGGCCGTGAAGTGGGAGAAGGGATCCCAGTCTTGCCGGTGGTGTGGGAGCCCTTGGCTGCCTGTAGTTTCCGAGCCCTGGTGAGAGCCGGGCTGGGGCCAGTCTGTCGGGGGGGTTTCTTTACTCCAGCTTCCTTGGATGAGGTGCCATGCATGTTGTTGATGGCCGATCTCGATCACGAGGTCGTGGAGAAGAGAAAAAAGAGGAAAAAAAAGAGAATGACAAAATAAAAAGGGGGACTACATTTTCCTTTATTCTTGAAGCCCTGAAAAGGGCTGCACACTAGGTGCTAGTCAAGAGCGCCAGAAATATAAATGAATTGGCGCACTGGTGTGCGCAAAGCTACAGATTAAAAAAAAACTGTGGAGGCGAAAAAAAACGCGACCTTCCTGCGTGGTGTCCCGCTGCTTTTTTTTGTGTCCCCCCGTCTCGCCGCGCTTAAATATGAGCGAGGGGTGTTGACGAGATCAGCACAACGCGCGCGCCCCATTGGTTCGCACGGCTTCTCTCTCTCACACTCTCATCCGTTCCCCGCGAGCGGCGGCGCGCGATGGTGGCAACGGAAACCATTCGAGCACGGCTCTCATCTCAGAAGGCAGCAGCTTTCTTGCGCGTTGCGACTGAAGTTGCTCCGCCGGAGGGTAGTCCCTTTGTCGGGCCTCCCTGGCTTGTATGCCGGGAGGCAGGCCGCGTCTGTTGGGCGCCTGGCGCCGAACGGTGGCCCCCTTGCCAGGGCATGGCCGTCTGCCCGAAACAAATCTTCCCCCCACACAGCCCTGGGGGGAGGGAGAGCCGGGACAGACGTAGGATGATGATGGGTTGATGAGTTAAGTGTGACTCTGGGACAAAGCGTTTCGGCGCCGCGTCTCCTTCCTATCTGACAACGGCTCTCTTGTTTTCGGCAACCGGCGTCGTACCAAGCGAAAAGCAACACCATGTCCGGACGTGGCAAGGGCGGCAAGGCGAAAGGCAAGAGCAAGACCCGTTCTAGCCGCGCGGGGCTTCAGTTCCCCGTGGGCCGTATTCACCGCCTCCTACGCAAGGGAAACTACGCCGAGCGCGTCGGAGCTGGCGCTCCGGTCTACCTGGCTGCCGTACTCGAGTACCTGGCCGCCGAGGTGCTCGAGCTGGCGGGCAACGCCGCTCGTGACAACAAGAAGACCCGGATCATCCCCCGTCACTTGCAGCTCGCCATCCGCAACGACGAGGAGCTGAACAAACTGCTTTCCGGCGTCACCATCGCGCAGGGCGGTGTGTTGCCCAACATTCAAGCCGTGCTTCTTCCAAAGAAGACGGAGAAGAAGGCGTAAGCGAGCACCCCTTCCGCGCGCTCGCCGCATTCCCCAAACGGTCCTTCTAAGGACCACCCAAACAGGTGACGCGGCCGTGTTTCGCTTCGCAGTCACGATGGCTCTGTTCGTACCCTCAAGCGTGTTTGTTTTTCTATACTTTATATATATTTCCTCGCGACATCAGTTAGCCACAAGTGCGCGACGCCAAATGCTGCAAAGAGACAACCAAATCACGCAGCTCGGCACCGAAAAAGACAGAAAAGAGCATGTAAGCGTTGTCATTTCTCATTAAAAAAAAAAAAAAAAAAAGCTCCACACGTAACCGTCTATCCTTACGATGACACCTGAACGGGTCAGCACAGGGACAGAGTAAATTTAATACCTTTGAATAGAAAAACAAACGTAAGGTAAAAAAAAAAAAGAGAGAGAGAGAGAGAGAACCCGCCGTTAGCGCATTCCATTTGGTGCTTCTAACACAATTTATTTCGTCTATCTTGCTAGGCAGCGCAGCCACTATTACACAGAACACACAACACAAGCGCTTAACTTCAACTAAACGTTTATTGCAAAAAAAAAAAAAAAAATTGTCCAGAATATGGCACAAAAACTTGTTCAGCTTCAAAAGAAATGAAAGGAAATGACACGCGATGATTTCGAGTGTGTTAGTGCACTCTCTATCGCGCTCACGCGGAAAGAACTGTTTTTTGGATGGGGTGATAGAGAATAACAGACAGTAATGTGCGGGACTGGCACGTGTGCTTTTTGTTGTCTACCTTTTACTATTCTTTTTCTCTGTTCACCCCCTTTATAAACTCTGACGTTTGCAATGAAAGTTCAGTTGAAGTTAAGCGCTTGTGTTGTGAGGTCTGTGTAATAGTGGCTGCGCTTCCTAGCGAGATGGATCCTTACCAACTGGCCCGATACAATTGTTTATTTCGTCTCTCGGTAAAACTTCATCACCTCCTACGAGTGCACCCAAAAGTTGCGCCGGGGTCCAGCAGCCCAAGTCACCATGGCGTTACGCAAACAGAAGCCCTCAAAAACACCTTACAAGCGGCGGGCAAAAAGGTAAACACATAAATGAAATTGACACACCACAGGGTCGCAGCACGGCTGCTGCACACACACCGACTGAAGCTAGCCTACCTTTTCTCTGTCTACTCATAATGATACACACTTTTACCTTGAATTTGTCAAAGCTGAGCCATTTCTTCGTAATAACGACGCGCCGACGTTCCGTTCTTCCGCGCGCTAGACAACGGCAGCCACGTACGTACAAAACATGACAGCAAAAGAGGGTGCGGCCGGAGTACGTGGCCTGGAGTGGTCTCGTAGCCAAAGCAGACACGTTGGTGGTCCTGAGAAGGACCGTTTGTTGTTGCTTGCCTGTCGACCGAAGCGCAGGGAGCAGCCCAACTTAGGCGCGCTCACCGCGAATGCGCCGAGCCAGCTGGATGTCCTTTGGCATGATGGTGACGCGCTTAGCGTGGATGGCGCACAGGTTGGTGTCTTCGAAAAGACCAACGAGGTAGGCCTCGCTAGCTTCCTGTAGGGCCATCACGGCAGAACTCTGGAAACGGAGGTCCGTCTTGAAGTCCTGAGCGATTTCCCGCACCAGGCGCTGAAAGGGAAGCTTGCGGATCAGCAGTTCGGTCGACTTCTGGTATCGGCGAATTTCACGCAGGGCCACGGTTCCAGGCCTGTAACGGTGAGGTTTCTTCACCCCGCCTGTGGCAGGGGCACTCTTGCGAGCAGCCTTGGTAGCAAGCTGCTTACGCGGAGCCTTGCCTCCAGTACTCTTGCGCGCGGTTTGTTTAGTTCGGGCCATGCTGCGTGCGTCCGATCACCTCGACTGACGGAGCGAAACTGCGCTCCTGCCGGAGATCGGCAAAAGCGGCTTCGCCGCACGACCCATCTCTCTCCCTCCCATTGGCCGAAGCGTGAGAACCCGTCCGCGTGCGAGCGCGGAAGCGTACGCCAGGATGCTGGCTGGCGCTCATTTTCGGGCAACCGTGCAGTTCGCGGCTGCAAAGAGGTACACCGAAACGAAACCACTACCGCTGTACAATACAGCCTGCTGCGCATTTCTTTCGCCTTCCAGGCAACACATCAATCGACGCTGTAGCTCGTCGCTTCCCGAAGCGGCGCGACGGAGTGCGAGACGCCACCATTCACGCCAACAGCGCGCATCGCACTAGAGCGCCTCGCATCACCGAGGGCAAATGCGCACTGCCACGCCAAAAAAACTTGCTCCTTGCGTTGTCGCTTATTTGCGACCATTACGTAGATGGGCGAAGACGACGAGAGACCACCGGCAGTGTTGGTATATGCATACACGTCCGCGCAACGACAAGGAGTAAAACGCAACAAAACATTCTAACACAAACACCCCGTACATCCAACTGCCACTGAGCGCGCCTACTTGCTCAATCGCAGACAGTAACGGGACTCAATTTTATCTTCCTTTCCCTCTTAAGAATCACTCATACATACTTGCCAAACTACTAGGTGCGCTCAATGGCGGTTGGATGTACGGGGTGTTTGCGTTCGAATGTTTTGTTTCATTTTTACTCCTATTCCCTCGATATGTCGTCTCACTCTGGCTTCCCTCATGTCTCTTTCTCTACACTTTTATTCCCACCCTTTTAATCCCCCCTCACCCCCCATCCCTTGTGAGCTACCGCTGAGGTGTCGCATCCTGATGCAGACAGTTTCGGGGCTCACTTTCCTCTTCTTTTCCATCTTACACATCAGCAATCCCCCCCCCCCCCCAACCTCTAAGTGCTAAATATGTGGCACAAAAAGCAGGAAATGGACTCAATGAAAGGGTGAAAAATAATAATCATAATAGAAACGAAGATCAACACGCGCCTCAAAAAGCCCCATTCACTCCTCTTTCACATTTTCACGAGAAAATGAAGGTACACACATGGAGAACAATTTTTGTTATAGGTAGGCTTTGCCTGAGCAGAACCACTGTCGTGCGCCTTGGTTACACATTCGACACGCCTCGTCCTGTGCGGAGGTGGGTGGGAAACCAAGGGTGCACTTGAAAATGCAATGCTCGTGGGTTGGTGTCGCCATCTGACGGCAGGCTCACGCGAGCGCGCCTTGCTTTCGAATTTCCCGCGCTCGAACCTCTCGCGTTTACATCATGGGCTAGTCCCCCCCCCCCCCCTCTCGCGTGGGCGGCGAAGCCAGCCTCCCTAGAGTGACCACCTCTGCCGGCGAAATGGAAACACTTGTTGCGTAGCTGTCCGTCCAAGTAAAGCTTTCACAACTGCAGTGTTCGCAGCACCAGTACAGTACATGAGTGCCACTTCTATCAAGTGCAGCTTCCCTCAGCACGCTGCATGGGCAGCGCTTATTGTGTACTTGCTTCTGACTTGCGCAGAAATTCTGTTTAAACATCCCCTTCCACTTTTCTTTCTTTTTTTTTTGTATTTTGCAGCTCGGCAGCGCCAGGTGTGAAAAAAAAAACAAACAAAAATTATTAGGCGTGACAATGTACACAATGTGTTATTGAATGGGGCACTTCTGAGTGCACAGCGGGCGCGGTAAACACGACCAACCTGTCACAATCAATTTTTTCATTTGTAAGTACACATCCCTTCTTCGTCTGGGTGCCCCACGGTAGAACATAGTGCGTTTTTATTTATTTTGACACAACGTGACGCGATCGTGTAGTGGGCATTCCAAAGAAAAAAGCGAGTTCGTGCTTCCTGAGCATAGTCGTGTCTCCAAGAATGCAGTGACCAGGGTAGAACGCTGCGCTCGGCTTCTTCCTTCGCGCGATAAGGTAACTAGGCGACGTTCGCTTGACGGGCCCGTTTTAGCAGCTTGGCTTGCAGGAAGGAGAGGAAGAACTCGCAGATGCGGCGATTGATTCGTGCATGCAGACCCAGGAGAAAGACGACGACGCGAACGAAATGCGGTGAACGTGACAAGTACCCAGCGCGATCAAGCTACTACTACACGAGGTGCTGCTCACCTGAGCGATGACGCAATGATATTGCAAAGAGGGACGGACGGGTATGGCGAACCGCTGGGATCACACTGCTGAAGCATCAAGTGGGTAGCCCTGAAGAGGGCTGTTGTGTTCTCGTTGGCTGGCTGCAGGCGACGCCGCTGGCTTCTTAGCCTCCGAATCCGTACAGGGTGCGGCCCTGACGCTTGAGGGCGTACACGACGTCCATGGCTGTCACGGTCTTCCTTTTGGCGTGCTCGGTGTAAGTGACGGCATCGCGGATCACGTTCTCGAGGAACACCTTGAGAACGCCGCGAGTTTCCTCGTAGATGAGGCCAGAGATGCGCTTGACACCGCCACGGCGCGCCAGACGACGGATGGCCGGCTTGGTTATGCCCTGGATGTTGTCACGCAACACCTTTCGATGACGCTTGGCGCCACCCTTCCCCAGCCCTTTGCCACCTTTGCCACGGCCAGACATGACGGCTTCCGAAGTTTCTGCTTCTGCTTCGAAACGCGCCCGGAAAGCGAATGGTGGTGGTGGTGGTAGTGATTAGAATGAAGAGGAAAAAGGCACCTAATTTCTGTCTGCCTTCAGGCGACACGGCGCAGTGCCTTATAGGGGTGGGGGGAAGGAGGGATAGAAGAATAGAAGGAAAGTAGAAGCAGAAGAAGACAGCCAACGAGAGGAAAAAAGAAGGAGATAGGAAAGTGGGGATCCGGTCGAAGCAGTCCAAGGGCGGGGTGCCACAATGCGAGAGCTACACGGCGTCAGGAGACCGCGGAGGGCGAACCAGTCGGCGGGAGCTACGCTGAAGTCGGAGATCGCGAGGGCACAACCGTCCAGCTTGAAATCCTGCGAGCGAATCCAAGCGAATGCTCGACACGATCGAGTCGCGGTGTCG
This sequence comes from Rhipicephalus microplus, assembly GCF_043290135.1. Lineage (NCBI taxonomy): Eukaryota > Metazoa > Arthropoda > Arachnida > Ixodida > Ixodidae > Rhipicephalus > Rhipicephalus microplus. The sequence continues at coordinate 197,142 of NW_027464822.1, forward strand.
GCGCCGGCCCGCGAGACTGAGGAGGAAGGCGAACGGCGCACGCCGGTTGGTCGGCGGCCAGCTCGTCTCTCTCTCCCTCTTTTCTTCGCGAGGAGCGCGTTGGCCGCGCAGGTTGCTGCACTGACTATTTTTCTGCACTACAAGATTGAATATACACGGCAAACATGCTTTCGTTTGTTTGTTTGTTTTTAATTCTTTTCTCGTTACTGTTGCTAAGTTTCTTGCCCATTCATTCACGCACCCTTCACTGCTGCAAAATGGCGTATCAGTCGTATCAGCTGCCCCAGCGGCAAGGAGACATCAAACCGAGTAAGCGACAATTCATGTACGCGTACGTACAAGCCCAGCGGATACAACGCGTTCGCTAAAAAACGTTTCATCGTGTCCACTGAACATGACACACGCAATATTTGTCAAAACTCACAGCTGCAACAGCTCACCTGTGTGCCGCACGTAAATAAACTGCACACTTAACACTTTGCGACTACTCGTCCCCGGCGTGTGCCCCCCCCCCCCTCTTTTTTTTTTTTCTTTTCTATGTTCTCGCTTTCTCTCTAATCACATCAATGCCTCATTTGCACGCACGAAACCCGTTTCACGGCGTCACTTTGACGCCATCCTTGTCGCCAAACCAAGGGACTAACACACGCGGTCCGGGCACGGCCTCATGGCCGGAAATTTCTAAACAAAGCGTGCTCGCGTTGTTGTGGACGCCGGCACGTGAAATTCGGCAAAGTAACAGCACCTTTGGCTGGCTACGCGTGTCTCAAATTTTACTGTGGCAGCTCCACTACATATCGCGATACGGCAGTTTCACCGAAGCCACGCAACGCGACCGCGCTCATTTCAGCATTCACGGGGACGGCAGAGAGTGAGAGCGCACCTCCTCTCGGGCGCGCCTCTCCTCCCGTAAACACGGACTGTCAAGCGGTCCGGTCGCAGCGAAGTTTCCCCATCTCCTTGCGGGGTGGTTCAACACCTGCCCGTTTCAAGTGCACGGTTGCACTGTGAGGAACCCTGCAAGGGTCACGCAATTACAGGCAAAACAGCCCTAACTCTAAAGCGCCTTACATAGGACGAGATTGGAGCGTAAAATGCACCACCCTTTATGCATTCTTTCTTCTTTACAGCGTTGGAAGAGTGTTCGTTCGCTGCATGTTTTACGCATGCGTACTTTCGCTTACATAATACCTTCGGAGGCTGACAACCTGTTAAGTAATCTATCAACGACTATCCGGACGGCATCAGCTGTGCAAAGAAGATTTGCAGTTGGCCTTCCAGAGCCGTCCAGAGCACACAAAGTAGGTCTACACATCGTGGCAACCAATATTTCGAAAAAAGTGAATTGCGTAGTATTATAAAGAATACAACTTTCAGAATGAGCAAAACTGCTTGGTTTGACCAAAGTACAAAGAGGTGCGATTTATACCACATCGATCCATTTATTGAATTAAAAATTACGCTGGCATTAGATAGAATATCGGAAACTCTAATTGACCGATTGAGGCTAGGCACGGCATACACAAAAACATTTGTTTTTTTTTTTTCTTTGCACAGACACGGCAGAGCTGAAAGTCCCGAATGCGAATGCGGATTGATAGATGAAGACGTATGTCACCTTCTCGTAGACTGTCCACATCACGAGACGCCGTCTTAAGTCCGAACAGTTGGCATTAGACCGCAGACCGTTTAACATGAAGAAACTTCTGGGTCCGTGGCCTACTCGAGTTTTACAGTCGCACGCTTTAAAAGCATCAACACGTTCTTTACAAGACAGCGGGATTGCTGATAAGTATTAAGAAATAACGAACTTTCATTTGTAACAAATGTACTTATTATGTACAGTATCACGTGACTCTCATCATGTGTGTGTTGTGAAATGAATGACGTGTCGACAATTATGTACACACGAGCGAATGCATCTTTATACGGACCAGACGTGTGCTCTACTGTTTTGTGCTGGTGGACCGAATATTATCGAGGGACATTATATCAGAGACTTCATTCATTGACTTTCGAACATTTACTTACCATTGTGTTCTGATATGTGCGTATAAGTGTAAGTGTGTCTTTGCATATCTCTGCCCGAGTTTTCTACTTTCCATGCACTGCTTTGTACGTTTTGCTTCAAGATACGTGTTCAAGTTTAACTCAACGGCCAAGGAGTAGCCGGCGCCATAATGGTGCGCCGACATCTCCTTACATATCATATCAATAAGAAAAAAAGATGCGCGCCAATGCCCATCTATTGTATTCCCTTCTCACGTGCCCCAATACCAAACTGCGCGTGCCATTTCTGTGGTGCAAGTGTGTTTAAGTAGTCGCAGTTTCATCTTTCACAATCATGAGGGTTCCCATATTGAAAGTATTCCTTCCCCGAACTTGTGGCAGGGACGCACGATGCGAAATTACAAAATGATCGCGCTTGAAAGCTTCATACAAATGCACTGTCGACCCGCCGAACATAGTCAGTAATCTAAAACAAAGCGGAAATAAACGGTGCGTCCGCTCATTCATTTAAGGTAAGTTTCCCACCACATTCCGAATGGAACGTACCACTCATTTGTGCCTAGCACAGGCGCATTTGTTCTTTCGAAGAGAACACAGTGTTCCGCTACACCGTGTGATTATGTAAACGTCAAGCCGAGCAGTGTCGTTTGCTGGCCGGCCTGGCTATGTTTCTTTCGGCGACGCGCAAACGGAGCACTCGGTGCGAAAACGGGAAATGCCCATACCTCGTGTCGACCGCCTTTCTTTACTGGATTTCGTACTTCTTTGTGCACTATATAAATCACCTGCGTGGTACCCCTGTCATGCGTACGCACAGTTTTGTTTTTTCCTTCACTCGGGCTGTCGATACTTTGCTTTCGGACAATAATTAGCATGCAGTCCGCCGCCACGCTTTTCTGCTTCTACAGCTATTGTCACATGCGTCTATATATTTCTCCCCTATCTTTTCTTGCATCAATGCTTCCGCACATTTTTCACCGCGCCACGCACTTTAAGCTACATTCACTCCTCCTACAGTCTCGAAACGGGCCTGCCCTGCGCTCTCAAGAAATAAATGCCCCAATTTCGTAAACAAATGAATGGCGTGGCAGAGAAGGAACTCTGCGCTGTCTGATGAATGTGGCTGTACCCTTCACATCGGGCGGCAGCTATCACCACCTAGCCATAATGCTGACCTAACAAACAGCTACATTTATCTTGTTTTTTTTCTCTCTTTAAATAGTGAAGTATAGGACCGCGGTGCTTTGCAGTGAATGGTTTAGTTTTCACTCTTGCCTTGACTTTAGCCACCAATAAGATAACCACCTTCTAGTTAATTCTACCCGCCTAAAGTCTATTTTGCCCTCCCCCGTCTCTAAACCCCGGTGCTTTTGAAAAACTCTGCGCCATCATTCTAAACTATAAGGTGAAGCCCTTTACATAGCATTATCAAGTGTTCGGCAGTTTCCTTCTCTCCGCATGCACTGCATACCGTGTATACCCCTTCATATTTGGCCCGACATGTCGGAGTTGCTCGGGCAAGCGCTGACGCGAGTTTCCTATTCTATCATTTCCCAAGAGCTGAACACACTCGAGTTCATGTTACCTTTTTTTGAGAGAAGCGGCCACCTTCCCCCTGTTTTTTTTTTTTTTTTAATTACCACGCTCCTGGTTTTGTTTTCCCTCCATTACCGTACTTGTGGCACTTTTCTCCGCGCACTCGGTCTTCTCTAATTTACCTGTTCAACCTCCCCGAGCACACACGTCGAGCGCGGCACACCAACGCTCCTGCTAGCGGTGTTCAACAGAGAGAAGAGGATGGATTCGGAGCCGAATCTCTCAGCACAACCCCTATGCCGACGCAGACAATTTGGGTGGCTCTGAGAAGAGCCGTTGATTTGTCGTTGCTCGCTGTGGCCCACGACGCACGCCTACTTGGAGCTGGTGTACTTGGTGACGGCTTTTGTACCCTCGGACACCGCGTGCTTGGCCAGCTCTCCGGGCAGCAGCAGGCGCACCGCGGTCTGGATCTCCCGGCTCGTGATGGTCGAGCGCTTGTTGTAGTGAGCAAGGCGTGACGACTCGGCGGCGATACGCTCGAAGATGTCGTTCACGAAGCTGTTCATGATGGACATGGCCTTGCTGGAGACACCAGTGTCGGGGTGCACCTGCTTCAGCACCTTATAGATGTAGATGGAGAAGCTCTCCTTCCTGCGGCGCTTCTTCTTCTTCTTGTCCGTGGCGCGCACATTCTTCTGCGCCTTGCCGGCCTTCTTGACGGCTTTGCCAGACGGTTGGGGAGGCATGATTTCACACAACACGCACGCGAGACCAGAGTCGAATGCGCGTGTCCCCCCGTCTCGCCGCGCTTAAATATGAGCGAGGGGTGTTGACGAGATCAGCACAACGCGCGCGCCCCATTGGTTCGCACGGCTTCTCTCTCTCACACTCTCATCCGTTCCCCGCGAGCGGCGGCGCGCGATGGTGGCAACGGAAACCATTCGAGCACGGCTCTCATCTCAGAAGGCAGCAGCTTTCTTGCGCGTTGCGACTGAAGTTGCTCCGCCGGAGGGTAGTCCCTTTGTCGGGCCTCCCTGGCTTGTATGCCGGGAGGCAGGCCGCGTCTGTTGGGCGCCTGGCGCCGAACGGTGGCCCCCTTGCCAGGGCATGGCCGTCTGCCCGAAACAAATCTTCCCCCCACACAGCCCTGGGGGGAGGGAGAGCCGGGACAGACGTAGGATGATGATGGGTTGATGAGTTAAGTGTGACTCTGGGACAAAGCGTTTCGGCGCCGCGTCTCCTTCCTATCTGACAACGGCTCTCTTGTTTTCGGCAACCGGCGTCGTACCAAGCGAAAAGCAACACCATGTCCGGACGTGGCAAGGGCGGCAAGGCGAAAGGCAAGAGCAAGACCCGTTCTAGCCGCGCGGGGCTTCAGTTCCCCGTGGGCCGTATTCACCGCCTCCTACGCAAGGGAAACTACGCCGAGCGCGTCGGAGCTGGCGCTCCGGTCTACCTGGCTGCCGTACTCGAGTACCTGGCCGCCGAGGTGCTCGAGCTGGCGGGCAACGCCGCTCGTGACAACAAGAAGACCCGGATCATCCCCCGTCACTTGCAGCTCGCCATCCGCAACGACGAGGAGCTGAACAAACTGCTTTCCGGCGTCACCATCGCGCAGGGCGGTGTGTTGCCCAACATTCAAGCCGTGCTTCTTCCAAAGAAGACGGAGAAGAAGGCGTAAGCGAGCACCCCTTCCGCGCGCTCGCCGCATTCCCCAAACGGTCCTTCTAAGGACCACCCAAACAGGTGACGCGGCCGTGTTTCGCTTCGCAGTCACGATGGCTCTGTTCGTACCCTCAAGCGTGTTTGTTTTTCTATACTTTATATATATTTCCTCGCGACATCAGTTAGCCACAAGTGCGCGACGCCAAATGCTGCAAAGAGACAACCAAATCACGCAGCTCGGCACCGAAAAAGACAGAAAAGAGCATGTAAGCGTTGTCATTTCTCATTAAAAAAAAAAAAAAAAAAGCTCCACACGTAACCGTCTATCCTTACGATGACACCTGAACGGGTCAGCACAGGGACAGAGTAAATTTAATACCTTTGAATAGAAAAACAAACGTAAGGTAAAAAAAAAAAGAGAGAGAGAGAGAGAGAACCCGCCGTTAGCGCATTCCATTTGGTGCTTCTAACACAATTTATTTCGTCTATCTTGCTAGGCAGCGCAGCCACTATTACACAGAACACACAACACAAGCGCTTAACTTCAACTAAACGTTTATTGCAAAAAAAAAAAAAAATTGTCCAGAATATGGCACAAAAACTTGTTCAGCTTCAAAAGAAATGAAAGGAAATGACACGCGATGATTTCGAGTGTGTTAGTGCACTCTCTATCGCGCTCACGCGGAAAGAACTGTTTTTTGGATGGGGTGATAGAGAATAACAGACAGTAATGTGCGGGACTGGCACGTGTGCTTTTTGTTGTCTACCTTTTACTATTCTTTTTCTCTGTTCACCCCCTTTATAAACTCTGACGTTTGCAATGAAAGTTCAGTTGAAGTTAAGCGCTTGTGTTGTGAGGTCTGTGTAATAGTGGCTGCGCTTCCTAGCGAGATGGATCCTTACCAACTGGCCCGATACAATTGTTTATTTCGTCTCTCGGTAAAACTTCATCACCTCCTACGAGTGCACCCAAAAGTTGCGCCGGGGTCCAGCAGCCCAAGTCACCATGGCGTTACGCAAACAGAAGCCCTCAAAAACACCTTACAAGCGGCGGGCAAAAAGGTAAACACATAAATGAAATTGACACACCACAGGGTCGCAGCACGGCTGCTGCACACACACCGACTGAAGCTAGCCTACCTTTTCTCTGTCTACTCATAATGATACACACTTTTACCTTGAATTTGTCAAAGCTGAGCCATTTCTTCGTAATAACGACGCGCCGACGTTCCGTTCTTCCGCGCGCTAGACAACGGCAGCCACGTACGTACAAAACATGACAGCAAAAGAGGGTGCGGCCGGAGTACGTGGCCTGGAGTGGTCTCGTAGCCAAAGCAGACACGTTGGTGGTCCTGAGAAGGACCGTTTGTTGTTGCTTGCCTGTCGACCGAAGCGCAGGGAGCAGCCCAACTTAGGCGCGCTCACCGCGAATGCGCCGAGCCAGCTGGATGTCCTTTGGCATGATGGTGACGCGCTTAGCGTGGATGGCGCACAGGTTGGTGTCTTCGAAAAGACCAACGAGGTAGGCCTCGCTAGCTTCCTGTAGGGCCATCACGGCAGAACTCTGGAAACGGAGGTCCGTCTTGAAGTCCTGAGCGATTTCCCGCACCAGGCGCTGAAAGGGAAGCTTGCGGATCAGCAGTTCGGTCGACTTCTGGTATCGGCGAATTTCACGCAGGGCCACGGTTCCAGGCCTGTAACGGTGAGGTTTCTTCACCCCGCCTGTGGCAGGGGCACTCTTGCGAGCAGCCTTGGTAGCAAGCTGCTTACGCGGAGCCTTGCCTCCAGTACTCTTGCGCGCGGTTTGTTTAGTTCGGGCCATGCTGCGTGCGTCCGATCACCTCGACTGACGGAGCGAAACTGCGCTCCTGCCGGAGATCGGCAAAAGCGGCTTCGCCGCACGACCCATCTCTCTCCCTCCCATTGGCCGAAGCGTGAGAACCCGTCCGCGTGCGAGCGCGGAAGCGTACGCCAGGATGCTGGCTGGCGCTCATTTTCGGGCAACCGTGCAGTTCGCGGCTGCAAAGAGGTACACCGAAACGAAACCACTACCGCTGTACAATACAGCCTGCTGCGCATTTCTTTCGCCTTCCAGGCAACACATCAATCGACGCTGTAGCTCGTCGCTTCCCGAAGCGGCGCGACGGAGTGCGAGACGCCACCATTCACGCCAACAGCGCGCATCGCACTAGAGCGCCTCGCATCACCGAGGGCAAATGCGCACTGCCACGCCAAAAAAACTTGCTCCTTGCGTTGTCGCTTATTTGCGACCATTACGTAGATGGGCGAAGACGACGAGAGACCACCGGCAGTGTTGGTATATGCATACACGTCCGCGCAACGACAAGGAGTAAAACGCAACAAAACATTCTAACACAAACACCCCGTACATCCAACTGCCACTGAGCGCGCCTACTTGCTCAATCGCAGACAGTAACGGGACTCAATTTTATCTTCCTTTCCCTCTTAAGAATCACTCATACATACTTGCCAAACTACTAGGTGCGCTCAATGGCGGTTGGATGTACGGGGTGTTTGCGTTCGAATGTTTTGTTTCATTTTTACTCCTATTCCCTCGATATGTCGTCTCACTCTGGCTTCCCTCATGTCTCTTTCTCTACACTTTTATTCCCACCCTTTTAATCCCCCCTCACCCCCCATCCCTTGTGAGCTACCGCTGAGGTGTCGCATCCTGATGCAGACAGTTTCGGGGCTCACTTTCCTCTTCTTTTCCATCTTACACATCAGCAATCCCCCCCCCCCCCCCCAACCTCTAAGTGCTAAATATGTGGCACAAAAAGCAGGAAATGGACTCAATGAAAGGGTGAAAAATAATAATCATAATAGAAACGAAGATCAACACGCGCCTCAAAAAGCCCCATTCACTCCTCTTTCACATTTTCACGAGAAAATGAAGGTACACACATGGAGAACAATTTTTGTTATAGGTAGGCTTTGCCTGAGCAGAACCACTGTCGTGCGCCTTGGTTACACATTCGACACGCCTCGTCCTGTGCGGAGGTGGGTGGGAAACCAAGGGTGCACTTGAAAATGCAATGCTCGTGGGTTGGTGTCGCCATCTGACGGCAGGCTCACGCGAGCGCGCCTTGCTTTCGAATTTCCCGCGCTCGAACCTCTCGCGTTTACATCATGGGCTAGTCCCCCCCCCCCCCCCTCTCGCGTGGGCGGCGAAGCCAGCCTCCCTAGAGTGACCACCTCTGCCGGCGAAATGGAAACACTTGTTGCGTAGCTGTCCGTCCAAGTAAAGCTTTCACAACTGCAGTGTTCGCAGCACCAGTACAGTACATGAGTGCCACTTCTATCAAGTGCAGCTTCCCTCAGCACGCTGCATGGGCAGCGCTTATTGTGTACTTGCTTCTGACTTGCGCAGAAATTCTGTTTAAACATCCCCTTCCACTTTTCTTTCTTTTTTTTTTGTATTTTGCAGCTCGGCAGCGCCAGGTGTGAAAAAAAAAAACAAACAAAAATTATTAGGCGTGACAATGTACACAATGTGTTATTGAATGGGGCACTTCTGAGTGCACAGCGGGCGCGGTAAACACGACCAACCTGTCACAATCAATTTTTTCATTTGTAAGTACACATCCCTTCTTCGTCTGGGTGCCCCACGGTAGAACATAGTGCGTTTTTATTTATTTTGACACAACGTGACGCGATCGTGTAGTGGGCATTCCAAAGAAAAAAGCGAGTTCGTGCTTCCTGAGCATAGTCGTGTCTCCAAGAATGCAGTGACCAGGGTAGAACGCTGCGCTCGGCTTCTTCCTTCGCGCGATAAGGTAACTAGGCGACGTTCGCTTGACGGGCCCGTTTTAGCAGCTTGGCTTGCAGGAAGGAGAGGAAGAACTCGCAGATGCGGCGATTGATTCGTGCATGCAGACCCAGGAGAAAGACGACGACGCGAACGAAATGCGGTGAACGTGACAAGTACCCAGCGCGATCAAGCTACTACTACACGAGGTGCTGCTCACCTGAGCGATGACGCAATGATATTGCAAAGAGGGACGGACGGGTATGGCGAACCGCTGGGATCACACTGCCGAAGCATCAAGTGGGTAGCCCTGAAGAGGGCTGTTGTGTTCTCGTTGGCTGGCTGCAGGCGACGCCGCTGGCTTCTTAGCCTCCGAATCCGTACAGGGTGCGGCCCTGACGCTTGAGGGCGTACACGACGTCCATGGCTGTCACGGTCTTCCTTTTGGCGTGCTCGGTGTAAGTGACGGCATCGCGGATCACGTTCTCGAGGAACACCTTGAGAACGCCGCGAGTTTCCTCGTAGATGAGGCCAGAGATGCGCTTGACACCGCCACGGCGCGCCAGACGACGGATGGCCGGCTTGGTTATGCCCTGGATGTTGTCACGCAACACCTTTCGATGACGCTTGGCGCCACCCTTCCCCAGCCCTTTGCCACCTTTGCCACGGCCAGACATGACGGCTTCCGAAGTTTCTGCTTCTGCTTCGAAACGCGCCCGGAAAGCGAATGCTCGACACGATCGAGTCGCGGTGTCGGCGCCGGCCCGCGAGACTGAGGAGGAAGGCGAACGGCGCACGCCGGTTGGTCGGCGGCCAGCTCGTCTCTCTCTCCCTCTTTTCTTCGCGAGGAGCGCGTTGGCCGCGCAGGTTGCTGCACTGACTATTTTTCTGCACTACAAGATTGAATATACACGGCAAACATGCTTTCGTTTGTTTGTTTGTTTTTAATTCTTTTCTCGTTACTGTTGCTAAGTTTCTTGCCCATTCATTCACGCACCCTTCACTGCTGCAAAATGGCGTATCAGTCGTATCAGCTGCCCCAGCGGCAAGGAGACATCAAACCGAGTAAGCGACAATTCATGTACGCGTACGTACAAGCCCAGCGGATACAACGCGTTCGCTAAAAAACGTTTCATCGTGTCCACTGAACATGACACACGCAATATTTGTCAAAACTCACAGCTGCAACAGCTCACCTGTGTGCCGCACGTAAATAAACTGCACACTTAACACTTTGCGACTACTCGTCCCCGGCGTGTGCCCCCCCCCCCCTCTTTTTTTTTTCTTTTCTATGTTCTCGCTTTCTCTCTAATCACATCAATGCCTCATTTGCACGCACGAAACCCGTTTCACGGCGTCACTTTGACGCCATCCTTGTCGCCAAACCAAGGGACTAACACACGCGGTCCGGGCACGGCCTCATGGCCGGAAATTTCTAAACAAAGCGTGCTCGCGTTGTTGTGGACGCCGGCACGTGAAATTCGGCAAAGTAACAGCACCTTTGGCTGGCTACGCGTGTCTCAAATTTTACTGTGGCAGCTCCACTACATATCGCGATACGGCAGTTTCACCGAAGCCACGCAACGCGACCGCGCTCATTTCAGCATTCACGGGGACGGCAGAGAGTGAGAGCGCACCTCCTCTCGGGCGCGCCTCTCCTCCCGTAAACACGGACTGTCAAGCGGTCCGGTCGCAGCGAAGTTTCCCCATCTCCTTGCGGGGTGGTTCAACACCTGCCCGTTTCAAGTGCACGGTTGCACTGTGAGGAACCCTGCAAGGGTCACGCAATTACAGGCAAAACAGCCCTAACTCTAAAGCGCCTTACATAGGACGAGATTGGAGCGTAAAATGCACCACCCTTTATGCATTCTTTCTTCTTTACAGCGTTGGAAGAGTGTTCGTTCGCTGCATGTTTTACGCATGCGTACTTTCGCTTACATAATACCTTCGGAGGCTGACAACCTGTTAAGTAATCTATCAACGACTATCCGGACGGCATCAGCTGTGCAAAGAAGATTTGCAGTTGGCCTTCCAGAGCCGTCCAGAGCACACAAAGTAGGTCTACACATCGTGGCAACCAATATTTCGAAAAAAGTGAATTGCGTAGTATTATAAAGAATACAACTTTCAGAATGAGCAAAACTGCTTGGTTTGACCAAAGTACAAAGAGGTGCGATTTATACCACATCGATCCATTTATTGAATTAAAAATTACGCTGGCATTAGATAGAATATCGGAAACTCTAATTGACCGATTGAGGCTAGGCACGGCATACACAAAAACATTTGTTTTTTTTTTTTTCTTTGCACAGACACGGCAGAGCTGAAAGTCCCGAATGCGAATGCGGATTGATAGATGAAGACGTATGTCACCTTCTCGTAGACTGTCCACATCACGAGACGCCGTCTTAAGTCCGAACAGTTGGCATTAGACCGCAGACCGTTTAACATGAAGAAACTTCTGGGTCCGTGGCCTACTCGAGTTTTACAGTCGCACGCTTTAAAAGCATCAACACGTTCTTTACAAGACAGCGGGATTGCTGATAAGTATTAAGAAATAACGAACTTTCATTTGTAACAAATGTACTTATTATGTACAGTATCACGTGACTCTCATCATGTGTGTGTTGTGAAATGAATGACGTGTCGACAATTATGTACACACGAGCGAATGCATCTTTATACGGACCAGACGTGTGCTCTACTGTTTTGTGCTGGTGGACCGAATATTATCGAGGGACATTATATCAGAGACTTCATTCATTGACTTTCGAACATTTACTTACCATTGTGTTCTGATATGTGCGTATAAGTGTAAGTGTGTCTTTGCATATCTCTGCCCGAGTTTTCTACTTTCCATGCACTGCTTTGTACGTTTTGCTTCAAGATACGTGTTCAAGTTTAACTCAACGGCCAAGGAGTAGCCGGCGCCATAATGGTGCGCCGACATCTCCTTACATATCATATCAATAAGAAAAAAAGATGCGCGCCAATGCCCATCTATTGTATTCCCTTCTCACGTGCCCCAATACCAAACTGCGCGTGCCATTTCTGTGGTGCAAGTGTGTTTAAGTAGTCGCAGTTTCATCTTTCACAATCATGAGGGTTCCCATATTGAAAGTATTCCTTCCCCGAACTTGTGGCAGGGACGCACGATGCGAAATTACAAAATGATCGCGCTTGAAAGCTTCATACAAATGCACTGTCGACCCGCCGAACATAGTCAGTAATCTAAAACAAAGCGGAAATAAACGGTGCGTCCGCTCATTCATTTAAGGTAAGTTTCCCACCACATTCCGAATGGAACGTACCACTCATTTGTGCCTAGCACAGGCGCATTTGTTCTTTCGAAGAGAACACAGTGTTCCGCTACACCGTGTGATTATGTAAACGTCAAGCCGAGCAGTGTCGTTTGCTGGCCGGCCTGGCTATGTTTCTTTCGGCGACGCGCAAACGGAGCACTCGGTGCGAAAACGGGAAATGCCCATACCTCGTGTCGACCGCCTTTCTTTACTGGATTTCGTACTTCTTTGTGCACTATATAAATCACCTGCGTGGTACCCCTGTCATGCGTACGCACAGTTTTGTTTTTTCCTTCACTCGGGCTGTCGATACTTTGCTTTCGGACAATAATTAGCATGCAGTCCGCCGCCACGCTTTTCTGCTTCTACAGCTATTGTCACATGCGTCTATATATTTCTCCCCTATCTTTTCTTGCATCAATGCTTCCGCACATTTTTCACCGCGCCACGCACTTTAAGCTACATTCACTCCTCCTACAGTCTCGAAACGGGCCTGCCCTGCGCTCTCAAGAAATAAATGCCCCAATTTCGTAAACAAATGAATGGCGTGGCAGAGAAGGAACTCTGCGCTGTCTGATGAATGTGGCTGTACCCTTCACATCGGGCGGCAGCTATCACCACCTAGCCATAATGCTGACCTAACAAACAGCTACATTTATCTTGTTTTTTTTCTCTCTTTAAATAGTGAAGTATAGGACCGCGGTGCTTTGCAGTGAATGGTTTAGTTTTCACTCTTGCCTTGACTTTAGCCACCAATAAGATAACCACCTTCTAGTTAATTCTACCCGCCTAAAGTCTATTTTGCCCTCCCCCGTCTCTAAACCCCGGTGCTTTTGAAAAACTCTGCGCCATCATTCTAAACTATAAGGTGAAGCCCTTTACATAGCATTATCAAGTGTTCGGCAGTTTCCTTCTCTCCGCATGCACTGCATACCGTGTATACCCCTTCATATTTGGCCCGACATGTCGGAGTTGCTCGGGCAAGCGCTGACGCGAGTTTCCTATTCTATCATTTCCCAAGAGCTGAACACACTCGAGTTCATGTTACCTTTTTTTGAGAGAAGCGGCCACCTTCCCCCTGTTTTTTTTTTTTTTTTAATTACCACGCTCCTGGTTTTGTTTTCCCTCCATTACCGTACTTGTGGCACTTTTCTCCGCGCACTCGGTCTTCTCTAATTTACCTGTTCAACCTCCCCGAGCACACACGTCGAGCGCGGCACACCAACGCTCCTGCTAGCGGTGTTCAACAGAGAGAAGAGGATGGATTCGGAGCCGAATCTCTCAGCACAACCCCTATGCCGACGCAGACAATTTGGGTGGCTCTGAGAAGAGCCGTTGATTTGTCGTTGCTCGCTGTGGCCCACGACGCACGCCTACTTGGAGCTGGTGTACTTGGTGACGGCTTTTGTACCCTCGGACACCGCGTGCTTGGCCAGCTCTCCGGGCAGCAGCAGGCGCACCGCGGTCTGGATCTCCCGGCTCGTGATGGTCGAGCGCTTGTTGTAGTGAGCAAGGCGTGACGACTCGGCGGCGATACGCTCGAAGATGTCGTTCACGAAGCTGTTCATGATGGACATGGCCTTGCTGGAGACACCAGTGTCGGGGTGCACCTGCTTCAGCACCTTATAGATGTAGATGGAGAAGCTCTCCTTCCTGCGGCGCTTCTTCTTCTTCTTGTCCGTGGCGCGCACATTCTTCTGCGCCTTGCCGGCCTTCTTGACGGCTTTGCCAGACGGTTGGGGAGGCATGATTTCACACAACACGCACGCGAGACCAGAGTCGAATGCGCGTGTCCCCCCGTCTCGCCGCGCTTAAATATGAGCGAGGGGTGTTGACGAGATCAGCACAACGCGCGCGCCCCATTGGTTCGCACGGCTTCTCTCTCTCACACTCTCATCCGTTCCCCGCGAGCGGCGGCGCGCGATGGTGGCAACGGAAACCATTCGAGCACGGCTCTCATCTCAGAAGGCAGCAGCTTTGATTCGCTCGCAGGATTTCAAGCTGGACGGTTGTGCCCTCGCGATCTCCGACTTCAGCGTAGCTCCCGCCGACTGGTTCGCCCTCCGCGGTCTCCTGATGCCGTGTAGCTCTCGCATTGTGGCACCCCGCCCTTGGACTGCTTCGACCGGATCCCCACTTTCCTATCTCCTTCTTTTTCCTCTCGTTGGCTGTCTTCTTCTGCTTCTACTTTCCTTCTATCCTTTTTATCCCTCCTTAACCCCACCCCTATAAGGCACTGCGCCGTGTCGCCTGAAGGCAGACAGAAATTAGGTGCCTTTTTCCTCTTCATTGTAACCACTACCACCAGCAGCTTTCTTGTTTTCGGCAACCGGCGTCGTACCAAGCGAAAAGCAACACCATGTCCGGACGTGGCAAGGGCGGCAAGGCGAAAGGCAAGAGCAAGACCCGTTCTAGCCGCGCGGGGCTTCAGTTCCCCGTGGGCCGTATTCACCGCCTCCTACGCAAGGGAAACTACGCCGAGCGCGTCGGAGCTGGCGCTCCGGTCTACCTGGCTGCCGTACTCGAGTACCTGGCCGCCGAGGTGCTCGAGCTGGCGGGCAACGCCGCTCGTGACAACAAGAAGACCCGGATCATCCCCCGTCACTTGCAGCTCGCCATCCGCAACGACGAGGAGCTGAACAAACTGCTTTCCGGCGTCACCATCGCGCAGGGCGGTGTGTTGCCCAACATTCAAGCCGTGCTTCTTCCAAAGAAGACGGAGAAGAAGGCGTAAGCGAGCACCCCTTCCGCGCGCTCGCCGCATTCCCCAAACGGTCCTTCTAAGGACCACCCAAACAGGTGACGCGGCCGTGTTTCGCTTCGCAGTCACGATGGCTCTGTTCGTACCCTCAAGCGTGTTTGTTTTTCTATACTTTATATATATTTCCTCGCGACATCAGTTAGCCACAAGTGCGCGACGCCAAATGCTGCAAAGAGACAACCAAATCACGCAGCTCGGCACCGAAAAAGACAGAAAAGAGCATGTAAGCGTTGTCATTTCTCATTAAAAAAAAAAAAAAAAAAAGCTCCACACGTAACCGTCTATCCTTACGATGACACCTGAACGGGTCAGCACAGGGACAGAGTAAATTTAATACCTTTGAATAGAAAAACAAACGTAAGGTAAAAAAAAAAAAAGAGAGAGAGAGAGAGAGAACCCGCCGTTAGCGCATTCCATTTGGTGCTTCTAACACAATTTATTTCGTCTATCTTGCTAGGCAGCGCAGCCACTATTACACAGAACACACAACACAAGCGCTTAACTTCAACTAAACGTTTATTGCAAAAAAAAAAAAAAAAATTGTCCAGAATATGGCACAAAAACTTGTTCAGCTTCAAAAGAAATGAAAGGAAATGACACGCGATGATTTCGAGTGTGTTAGTGCACTCTCTATCGCGCTCACGCGGAAAGAACTGTTTTTTGGATGGGGTGATAGAGAATAACAGACAGTAATGTGCGGGACTGGCACGTGTGCTTTTTGTTGTCTACCTTTTACTATTCTTTTTCTCTGTTCACCCCCTTTATAAACTCTGACGTTTGCAATGAAAGTTCAGTTGAAGTTAAGCGCTTGTGTTGTGAGGTCTGTGTAATAGTGGCTGCGCTTCCTAGCGAGATGGATCCTTACCAACTGGCCCGATACAATTGTTTATTTCGTCTCTCGGTAAAACTTCATCACCTCCTACGAGTGCACCCAAAAGTTGCGCCGGGGTCCAGCAGCCCAAGTCACCATGGCGTTACGCAAACAGAAGCCCTCA
This sequence comes from Rhipicephalus microplus, assembly GCF_043290135.1. Classification (NCBI taxonomy): domain Eukaryota; kingdom Metazoa; phylum Arthropoda; class Arachnida; order Ixodida; family Ixodidae; genus Rhipicephalus; species Rhipicephalus microplus. The sequence goes on from NW_027464822.1 coordinate 213,183, forward strand.
AAAACACCTTACAAGCGGCGGGCAAAAAGGTAAACACATAAATGAAATTGACACACCACAGGGTCGCAGCACGGCTGCTGCACACACACCGACTGAAGCTAGCCTACCTTTTCTCTGTCTACTCATAATGATACACACTTTTACCTTGAATTTGTCAAAGCTGAGCCATTTCTTCGTAATAACGACGCGCCGACGTTCCGTTCTTCCGCGCGCTAGACAACGGCAGCCACGTACGTACAAAACATGACAGCAAAAGAGGGTGCGGCCGGAGTACGTGGCCTGGAGTGGTCTCGTAGCCAAAGCAGACACGTTGGTGGTCCTGAGAAGGACCGTTTGTTGTTGCTTGCCTGTCGACCGAAGCGCAGGGAGCAGCCCAACTTAGGCGCGCTCACCGCGAATGCGCCGAGCCAGCTGGATGTCCTTTGGCATGATGGTGACGCGCTTAGCGTGGATGGCGCACAGGTTGGTGTCTTCGAAAAGACCAACGAGGTAGGCCTCGCTAGCTTCCTGTAGGGCCATCACGGCAGAACTCTGGAAACGGAGGTCCGTCTTGAAGTCCTGAGCGATTTCCCGCACCAGGCGCTGAAAGGGAAGCTTGCGGATCAGCAGTTCGGTCGACTTCTGGTATCGGCGAATTTCACGCAGGGCCACGGTTCCAGGCCTGTAACGGTGAGGTTTCTTCACCCCGCCTGTGGCAGGGGCACTCTTGCGAGCAGCCTTGGTAGCAAGCTGCTTACGCGGAGCCTTGCCTCCAGTACTCTTGCGCGCGGTTTGTTTAGTTCGGGCCATGCTGCGTGCGTCCGATCACCTCGACTGACGGAGCGAAACTGCGCTCCTGCCGGAGATCGGCAAAAGCGGCTTCGCCGCACGACCCATCTCTCTCCCTCCCATTGGCCGAAGCGTGAGAACCCGTCCGCGTGCGAGCGCGGAAGCGTACGCCAGGATGCTGGCTGGCGCTCATTTTCGGGCAACCGTGCAGTTCGCGGCTGCAAAGAGGTACACCGAAACGAAACCACTACCGCTGTACAATACAGCCTGCTGCGCATTTCTTTCGCCTTCCAGGCAACACATCAATCGACGCTGTAGCTCGTCGCTTCCCGAAGCGGCGCGACGGAGTGCGAGACGCCACCATTCACGCCAACAGCGCGCATCGCACTAGAGCGCCTCGCATCACCGAGGGCAAATGCGCACTGCCACGCCAAAAAAACTTGCTCCTTGCGTTGTCGCTTATTTGCGACCATTACGTAGATGGGCGAAGACGACGAGAGACCACCGGCAGTGTTGGTATATGCATACACGTCCGCGCAACGACAAGGAGTAAAACGCAACAAAACATTCTAACACAAACACCCCGTACATCCAACTGCCACTGAGCGCGCCTACTTGCTCAATCGCAGACAGTAACGGGACTCAATTTTATCTTCCTTTCCCTCTTAAGAATCACTCATACATACTTGCCAAACTACTAGGTGCGCTCAATGGCGGTTGGATGTACGGGGTGTTTGCGTTCGAATGTTTTGTTTCATTTTTACTCCTATTCCCTCGATATGTCGTCTCACTCTGGCTTCCCTCATGTCTCTTTCTCTACACTTTTATTCCCACCCTTTTAATCCCCCCTCACCCCCCATCCCTTGTGAGCTACCGCTGAGGTGTCGCATCCTGATGCAGACAGTTTCGGGGCTCACTTTCCTCTTCTTTTCCATCTTACACATCAGCAATCCCCCCCCCCCCCCCAACCTCTAAGTGCTAAATATGTGGCACAAAAAGCAGGAAATGGACTCAATGAAAGGGTGAAAAATAATAATCATAATAGAAACGAAGATCAACACGCGCCTCAAAAAGCCCCATTCACTCCTCTTTCACATTTTCACGAGAAAATGAAGGTACACACATGGAGAACAATTTTTGTTATAGGTAGGCTTTGCCTGAGCAGAACCACTGTCGTGCGCCTTGGTTACACATTCGACACGCCTCGTCCTGTGCGGAGGTGGGTGGGAAACCAAGGGTGCACTTGAAAATGCAATGCTCGTGGGTTGGTGTCGCCATCTGACGGCAGGCTCACGCGAGCGCGCCTTGCTTTCGAATTTCCCGCGCTCGAACCTCTCGCGTTTACATCATGGGCTAGTCCCCCCCCCCCCCCTCTCGCGTGGGCGGCGAAGCCAGCCTCCCTAGAGTGACCACCTCTGCCGGCGAAATGGAAACACTTGTTGCGTAGCTGTCCGTCCAAGTAAAGCTTTCACAACTGCAGTGTTCGCAGCACCAGTACAGTACATGAGTGCCACTTCTATCAAGTGCAGCTTCCCTCAGCACGCTGCATGGGCAGCGCTTATTGTGTACTTGCTTCTGACTTGCGCAGAAATTCTGTTTAAACATCCCCTTCCACTTTTCTTTCTTTTTTTTTGTATTTTGCAGCTCGGCAGCGCCAGGTGTGAAAAAAAAAAAACAAACAAAAATTATTAGGCGTGACAATGTACACAATGTGTTATTGAATGGGGCACTTCTGAGTGCACAGCGGGCGCGGTAAACACGACCAACCTGTCACAATCAATTTTTTCATTTGTAAGTACACATCCCTTCTTCGTCTGGGTGCCCCACGGTAGAACATAGTGCGTTTTTATTTATTTTGACACAACGTGACGCGATCGTGTAGTGGGCATTCCAAAGAAAAAAGCGAGTTCGTGCTTCCTGAGCATAGTCGTGTCTCCAAGAATGCAGTGACCAGGGTAGAACGCTGCGCTCGGCTTCTTCCTTCGCGCGATAAGGTAACTAGGCGACGTTCGCTTGACGGGCCCGTTTTAGCAGCTTGGCTTGCAGGAAGGAGAGGAAGAACTCGCAGATGCGGCGATTGATTCGTGCATGCAGACCCAGGAGAAAGACGACGACGCGAACGAAATGCGGTGAACGTGACAAGTACCCAGCGCGATCAAGCTACTACTACACGAGGTGCTGCTCACCTGAGCGATGACGCAATGATATTGCAAAGAGGGACGGACGGGTATGGCGAACCGCTGGGATCACACTGCCGAAGCATCAAGTGGGTAGCCCTGAAGAGGGCTGTTGTGTTCTCGTTGGCTGGCTGCAGGCGACGCCGCTGGCTTCTTAGCCTCCGAATCCGTACAGGGTGCGGCCCTGACGCTTGAGGGCGTACACGACGTCCATGGCTGTCACGGTCTTCCTTTTGGCGTGCTCGGTGTAAGTGACGGCATCGCGGATCACGTTCTCGAGGAACACCTTGAGAACGCCGCGAGTTTCCTCGTAGATGAGGCCAGAGATGCGCTTGACACCGCCACGGCGCGCCAGACGACGGATGGCCGGCTTGGTTATGCCCTGGATGTTGTCACGCAACACCTTTCGATGACGCTTGGCGCCACCCTTCCCCAGCCCTTTGCCACCTTTGCCACGGCCAGACATGACGGCTTCCGAAGTTTCTGCTTCTGCTTCGAAACGCGCCCGGAAAGCGAATGCTCGACACGATCGAGTCGCGGTGTCGGCGCCGGCCCGCGAGACTGAGGAGGAAGGCGAACGGCGCACGCCGGTTGGTCGGCGGCCAGCTCGTCTCTCTCTCCCTCTTTTCTTCGCGAGGAGCGCGTTGGCCGCGCAGGTTGCTGCACTGACTATTTTTCTGCACTACAAGATTGAATATACACGGCAAACATGCTTTCGTTTGTTTGTTTGTTTTTAATTCTTTTCTCGTTACTGTTGCTAAGTTTCTTGCCCATTCATTCACGCACCCTTCACTGCTGCAAAATGGCGTATCAGTCGTATCAGCTGCCCCAGCGGCAAGGAGACATCAAACCGGGTAAGCGACAATTCATGTACGCGTACGTACAAGCCCAGCGGATACAACGCGTTCGCTAAAAAACGTTTCATCGTGTCCACTGAACATGACACACGCAATATTTGTCAAAACTCACAGCTGCAACAGCTCACCTGTGTGCCGCACGTAAATAAACTGCACACTTAACACTTTGCGACTACTCGTCCCCGGCGTGTGCCCCCCCCCCTCTTTTTTTTTTTTCTTTTCTATGTTCTCGCTTTCTCTCTAATCACATCAATGCCTCATTTGCACGCACGAAACCCGTTTCACGGCGTCACTTTGACGCCATCCTTGTCGCCAAACCAAGGGACTAACACACGCGGTCCGGGCACGGCCTCATGGCCGGAAATTTCTAAACAAAGCGTGCTCGCGTTGTTGTGGACGCCGGCACGTGAAATTCGGCAAAGTAACAGCACCTTTGGCTGGCTACGCGTGTCTCAAATTTTACTGTGGCAGCTCCACTACATATCGCGATACGGCAGTTTCACCGAAGCCACGCAACGCGACCGCGCTCATTTCAGCATTCACGGGGACGGCAGAGAGTGAGAGCGCACCTCCTCTCGGGCGCGCCTCTCCTCCCGTAAACACGGACTGTCAAGCGGTCCGGTCGCAGCGAAGTTTCCCCATCTCCTTGCGGGGTGGTTCAACACCTGCCCGTTTCAAGTGCACGGTTGCACTGTGAGGAACCCTGCAAGGGTCACGCAATTACAGGCAAAACAGCCCTAACTCTAAAGCGCCTTACATAGGACGAGATTGGAGCGTAAAATGCACCACCCTTTATGCATTCTTTCTTCTTTACAGCGTTGGAAGAGTGTTCGTTCGCTGCATGTTTTACGCATGCGTACTTTCGCTTACATAATACCTTCGGAGGCTGACAACCTGTTAAGTAATCTATCAACGACTATCCGGACGGCATCAGCTGTGCAAAGAAGATTTGCAGTTGGCCTTCCAGAGCCGTCCAGAGCACACAAAGTAGGTCTACACATCGTGGCAACCAATATTTCGAAAAAAGTGAATTGCGTAGTATTATAAAGAATACAACTTTCAGAATGAGCAAAACTGCTTGGTTTGACCAAAGTACAAAGAGGTGCGATTTATACCACATCGATCCATTTATTGAATTAAAAATTACGCTGGCATTAGATAGAATATCGGAAACTCTAATTGACCGATTGAGGCTAGGCACGGCATACACAAAAACATTTGTTTTTTTTTTTTCTTTGCACAGACACGGCAGAGCTGAAAGTCCCGAATGCGAATGCGGATTGATAGATGAAGACGTATGTCACCTTCTCGTAGACTGTCCACATCACGAGACGCCGTCTTAAGTCCGAACAGTTGGCATTAGACCGCAGACCGTTTAACATGAAGAAACTTCTGGGTCCGTGGCCTACTCGAGTTTTACAGTCGCACGCTTTAAAAGCATCAACACGTTCTTTACAAGACAGCGGGATTGCTGATAAGTATTAAGAAATAACGAACTTTCATTTGTAACAAATGTACTTATTATGTACAGTATCACGTGACTCTCATCATGTGTGTGTTGTGAAATGAATGACGTGTCGACAATTATGTACACACGAGCGAATGCATCTTTATACGGACCAGACGTGTGCTCTACTGTTTTGTGCTGGTGGACCGAATATTATCGAGGGACATTATATCAGAGACTTCATTCATTGACTTTCGAACATTTACTTACCATTGTGTTCTGATATGTGCGTATAAGTGTAAGTGTGTCTTTGCATATCTCTGCCCGAGTTTTCTACTTTCCATGCACTGCTTTGTACGTTTTGCTTCAAGATACGTGTTCAAGTTTAACTCAACGGCCAAGGAGTAGCCGGCGCCATAATGGTGCGCCGACATCTCCTTACATATCATATCAATAAGAAAAAAAGATGCGCGCCAATGCCCATCTATTGTATTCCCTTCTCACGTGCCCCAATACCAAACTGCGCGTGCCATTTCTGTGGTGCAAGTGTGTTTAAGTAGTCGCAGTTTCATCTTTCACAATCATGAGGGTTCCCATATTGAAAGTATTCCTTCCCCGAACTTGTGGCAGGGACGCACGATGCGAAATTACAAAATGATCGCGCTTGAAAGCTTCATACAAATGCACTGTCGACCCGCCGAACATAGTCAGTAATCTAAAACAAAGCGGAAATAAACGGTGCGTCCGCTCATTCATTTAAGGTAAGTTTCCCACCACATTCCGAATGGAACGTACCACTCATTTGTGCCTAGCACAGGCGCATTTGTTCTTTCGAAGAGAACACAGTGTTCCGCTACACCGTGTGATTATGTAAACGTCAAGCCGAGCAGTGTCGTTTGCTGGCCGGCCTGGCTATGTTTCTTTCGGCGACGCGCAAACGGAGCACTCGGTGCGAAAACGGGAAATGCCCATACCTCGTGTCGACCGCCTTTCTTTACTGGATTTCGTACTTCTTTGTGCACTATATAAATCACCTGCGTGGTACCCCTGTCATGCGTACGCACAGTTTTGTTTTTTCCTTCACTCGGGCTGTCGATACTTTGCTTTCGGACAATAATTAGCATGCAGTCCGCCGCCACGCTTTTCTGCTTCTACAGCTATTGTCACATGCGTCTATATATTTCTCCCCTATCTTTTCTTGCATCAATGCTTCCGCACATTTTTCACCGCGCCACGCACTTTAAGCTACATTCACTCCTCCTACAGTCTCGAAACGGGCCTGCCCTGCGCTCTCAAGAAATAAATGCCCCAATTTCGTAAACAAATGAATGGCGTGGCAGAGAAGGAACTCTGCGCTGTCTGATGAATGTGGCTGTACCCTTCACATCGGGCGGCAGCTATCACCACCTAGCCATAATGCTGACCTAACAAACAGCTACATTTATCTTGTTTTTTTTCTCTCTTTAAATAGTGAAGTATAGGACCGCGGTGCTTTGCAGTGAATGGTTTAGTTTTCACTCTTGCCTTGACTTTAGCCACCAATAAGATAACCACCTTCTAGTTAATTCTACCCGCCTAAAGTCTATTTTGCCCTCCCCCGTCTCTAAACCCCGGTGCTTTTGAAAAACTCTGCGCCATCATTCTAAACTATAAGGTGAAGCCCTTTACATAGCATTATCAAGTGTTCGGCAGTTTCCTTCTCTCCGCATGCACTGCATACCGTGTATACCCCTTCATATTTGGCCCGACATGTCGGAGTTGCTCGGGCAAGCGCTGACGCGAGTTTCCTATTCTATCATTTCCCAAGAGCTGAACACACTCGAGTTCATGTTACCTTTTTTTGAGAGAAGCGGCCACCTTCCCCCTGTTTTTTTTTTTTTTTTTAATTACCACGCTCCTGGTTTTGTTTTCCCTCCATTACCGTACTTGTGGCACTTTTCTCCGCGCACTCGGTCTTCTCTAATTTACCTGTTCAACCTCCCCGAGCACACACGTCGAGCGCGGCACACCAACGCTCCTGCTAGCGGTGTTCAACAGAGAGAAGAGGATGGATTCGGAGCCGAATCTCTCAGCACAACCCCTATGCCGACGCAGACAATTTGGGTGGCTCTGAGAAGAGCCGTTGATTTGTCGTTGCTCGCTGTGGCCCACGACGCACGCCTACTTGGAGCTGGTGTACTTGGTGACGGCTTTTGTACCCTCGGACACCGCGTGCTTGGCCAGCTCTCCGGGCAGCAGCAGGCGCACCGCGGTCTGGATCTCCCGGCTCGTGATGGTCGAGCGCTTGTTGTAGTGAGCAAGGCGTGACGACTCGGCGGCGATACGCTCGAAGATGTCGTTCACGAAGCTGTTCATGATGGACATGGCCTTGCTGGAGACACCAGTGTCGGGGTGCACCTGCTTCAGCACCTTATAGATGTAGATGGAGAAGCTCTCCTTCCTGCGGCGCTTCTTCTTCTTCTTGTCCGTGGCGCGCACATTCTTCTGCGCCTTGCCGGCCTTCTTGACGGCTTTGCCAGACGGTTGGGGAGGCATGATTTCACACAACACGCACGCGAGACCAGAGTCGAATGCGCGCGTGTCCCCCCGTCTCGCCGCGCTTAAATATGAGCGAGGGGTGTTGACGAGATCAGCACAACGCGCGCGCCCCATTGGTTCGCACGGCTTCTCTCTCTCACACTCTCATCCGTTCCCCGCGAGCGGCGGCGCGCGATGGTGGCAACGGAAACCATTCGAGGATTCGCTCGCAGGATTTCAAGCTGGACGGTTGTGCCCTCGCGATCTCCGACTTCAGCGTAGCTCCCGCCGACTGGTTCGCCCTCCGCGGTCTCCTGATGCCGTGTAGCTCTCGCATTGTGGCACCCCGCCCTTGGACTGCTTCGACCGGATCCCCACTTTCCTATCTCCTTCTTTTTCCTCTCGTTGGCTGTCTTCTTCTGCTTCTACTTTCCTTCTATTCTTTTTATCCCTCCTTCCCCCCACCCCTATAAGGCACTGCGCCGTGTCGCCTGAAGGCAGACAGAAATTAGGTGCCTTTTTCCTCTTCATTGTAACCACTACCACCACCACCATTCGAGCACGGCTCTCATCTCAGAAGGCAGCAGCTTTCTTGTTTTCGGCAACCGGCGTCGTACCAAGCGAAAAGCAACACCATGTCCGGACGTGGCAAGGGCGGCAAGGCGAAAGGCAAGAGCAAGACCCGTTCTAGCCGCGCGGGGCTTCAGTTCCCCGTGGGCCGTATTCACCGCCTCCTACGCAAGGGAAACTACGCCGAGCGCGTCGGAGCTGGCGCTCCGGTCTACCTGGCTGCCGTACTCGAGTACCTGGCCGCCGAGGTGCTCGAGCTGGCGGGCAACGCCGCTCGTGACAACAAGAAGACCCGGATCATCCCCCGTCACTTGCAGCTCGCCATCCGCAACGACGAGGAGCTGAACAAACTGCTTTCCGGCGTCACCATCGCGCAGGGCGGTGTGTTGCCCAACATTCAAGCCGTGCTTCTTCCAAAGAAGACGGAGAAGAAGGCGTAAGCGAGCACCCCTTCCGCGCGCTCGCCGCATTCCCCAAACGGTCCTTCTAAGGACCACCCAAACAGGTGACGCGGCCGTGTTTCGCTTCGCAGTCACGATGGCTCTGTTCGTACCCTCAAGCGTGTTTGTTTTTCTATACTTTATATATATTTCCTCGCGACATCAGTTAGCCACAAGTGCGCGACGCCAAATGCTGCAAAGAGACAACCAAATCACGCAGCTCGGCACCGAAAAAGACAGAAAAGAGCATGTAAGCGTTGTCATTTCTCATTAAAAAAAAAAAAAAAAAAGCTCCACACGTAACCGTCTATCCTTACGATGACACCTGAACGGGTCAGCACAGGGACAGAGTAAATTTAATACCTTTGAATAGAAAAACAAACGTAAGGTAAAAAAAAAAAAGAGAGAGAGAGAGAGAGAACCCGCCGTTAGCGCATTCCATTTGGTGCTTCTAACACAATTTATTTCGTCTATCTTGCTAGGCAGCGCAGCCACTATTACACAGAACACACAACACAAGCGCTTAACTTCAACTAAACGTTTATTGCAAAAAAAAAAAAAAAAATTGTCCAGAATATGGCACAAAAACTTGTTCAGCTTCAAAAGAAATGAAAGGAAATGACACGCGATGATTTCGAGTGTGTTAGTGCACTCTCTATCGCGCTCACGCGGAAAGAACTGTTTTTTGGATGGGGTGATAGAGAATAACAGACAGTAATGTGCGGGACTGGCACGTGTGCTTTTTGTTGTCTACCTTTTACTATTCTTTTTCTCTGTTCACCCCCTTTATAAACTCTGACGTTTGCAATGAAAGTTCAGTTGAAGTTAAGCGCTTGTGTTGTGAGGTCTGTGTAATAGTGGCTGCGCTTCCTAGCGAGATGGATCCTTACCAACTGGCCCGATACAATTGTTTATTTCGTCTCTCGGTAAAACTTCATCACCTCCTACGAGTGCACCCAAAAGTTGCGCCGGGGTCCAGCAGCCCAAGTCACCATGGCGTTACGCAAACAGAAGCCCTCAAAAACACCTTACAAGCGGCGGGCAAAAAGGTAAACACATAAATGAAATTGACACACCACAGGGTCGCAGCACGGCTGCTGCACACACACCGACTGAAGCTAGCCTACCTTTTCTCTGTCTACTCATAATGATACACACTTTTACCTTGAATTTGTCAAAGCTGAGCCATTTCTTCGTAATAACGACGCGCCGACGTTCCGTTCTTCCGCGCGCTAGACAACGGCAGCCACGTACGTACAAAACATGACAGCAAAAGAGGGTGCGGCCGGAGTACGTGGCCTGGAGTGGTCTCGTAGCCAAAGCAGACACGTTGGTGGTCCTGAGAAGGACCGTTTGTTGTTGCTTGCCTGTCGACCGAAGCGCAGGGAGCAGCCCAACTTAGGCGCGCTCACCGCGAATGCGCCGAGCCAGCTGGATGTCCTTTGGCATGATGGTGACGCGCTTAGCGTGGATGGCGCACAGGTTGGTGTCTTCGAAAAGACCAACGAGGTAGGCCTCGCTAGCTTCCTGTAGGGCCATCACGGCAGAACTCTGGAAACGGAGGTCCGTCTTGAAGTCCTGAGCGATTTCCCGCACCAGGCGCTGAAAGGGAAGCTTGCGGATCAGCAGTTCGGTCGACTTCTGGTATCGGCGAATTTCACGCAGGGCCACGGTTCCAGGCCTGTAACGGTGAGGTTTCTTCACCCCGCCTGTGGCAGGGGCACTCTTGCGAGCAGCCTTGGTAGCAAGCTGCTTACGCGGAGCCTTGCCTCCAGTACTCTTGCGCGCGGTTTGTTTAGTTCGGGCCATGCTGCGTGCGTCCGATCACCTCGACTGACGGAGCGAAACTGCGCTCCTGCCGGAGATCGGCAAAAGCGGCTTCGCCGCACGACCCATCTCTCTCCCTCCCATTGGCCGAAGCGTGAGAACCCGTCCGCGTGCGAGCGCGGAAGCGTACGCCAGGATGCTGGCTGGCGCTCATTTTCGGGCAACCGTGCAGTTCGCGGCTGCAAAGAGGTACACCGAAACGAAACCACTACCGCTGTACAATACAGCCTGCTGCGCATTTCTTTCGCCTTCCAGGCAACACATCAATCGACGCTGTAGCTCGTCGCTTCCCGAAGCGGCGCGACGGAGTGCGAGACGCCACCATTCACGCCAACAGCGCGCATCGCACTAGAGCGCCTCGCATCACCGAGGGCAAATGCGCACTGCCACGCCAAAAAAACTTGCTCCTTGCGTTGTCGCTTATTTGCGACCATTACGTAGATGGGCGAAGACGACGAGAGACCACCGGCAGTGTTGGTATATGCATACACGTCCGCGCAACGACAAGGAGTAAAACGCAACAAAACATTCTAACACAAACACCCCGTACATCCAACTGCCACTGAGCGCGCCTACTTGCTCAATCGCAGACAGTAACGGGACTCAATTTTATCTTCCTTTCCCTCTTAAGAATCACTCATACATACTTGCCAAACTACTAGGTGCGCTCAATGGCGGTTGGATGTACGGGGTGTTTGCGTTCGAATGTTTTGTTTCATTTTTACTCCTATTCCCTCGATATGTCGTCTCACTCTGGCTTCCCTCATGTCTCTTTCTCTACACTTTTATTCCCACCCTTTTAATCCCCCCTCACCCCCCATCCCTTGTGAGCTACCGCTGAGGTGTCGCATCCTGATGCAGACAGTTTCGGGGCTCACTTTCCTCTTCTTTTCCATCTTACACATCAGCAATCCCCCCCCCCCCCCCCAACCTCTAAGTGCTAAATATGTGGCACAAAAAGCAGGAAATGGACTCAATGAAAGGGTGAAAAATAATAATCATAATAGAAACGAAGATCAACACGCGCCTCAAAAAGCCCCATTCACTCCTCTTTCACATTTTCACGAGAAAATGAAGGTACACACATGGAGAACAATTTTTGTTATAGGTAGGCTTTGCCTGAGCAGAACCACTGTCGTGCGCCTTGGTTACACATTCGACACGCCTCGTCCTGTGCGGAGGTGGGTGGGAAACCAAGGGTGCACTTGAAAATGCAATGCTCGTGGGTTGGTGTCGCCATCTGACGGCAGGCTCACGCGAGCGCGCCTTGCTTTCGAATTTCCCGCGCTCGAACCTCTCGCGTTTACATCATGGGCTAGTCCCCCCCCCCCCCCCCCCCTCTCGCGTGGGCGGCGAAGCCAGCCTCCCTAGAGTGACCACCTCTGCCGGCGAAATGGAAACACTTGTTGCGTAGCTGTCCGTCCAAGTAAAGCTTTCACAACTGCAGTGTTCGCAGCACCAGTACAGTACATGAGTGCCACTTCTATCAAGTGCAGCTTCCCTCAGCACGCTGCATGGGCAGCGCTTATTGTGTACTTGCTTCTGACTTGCGCAGAAATTCTGTTTAAACATCCCCTTCCACTTTTCTTTCTTTTTTTTTGTATTTTGCAGCTCGGCAGCGCCAGGTGTGAAAAAAAAAAAACAAACAAAAATTATTAGGTGTGACAATGTACACAATGTGTTATTGAATGGGGCACTTCTGAGTGCACAGCGGGCGCGGTAAACACGACCAACCTGTCACAATCAATTTTTTCATTTGTAAGTACACATCCCTTCTTCGTCTGGGTGCCCCACGGTAGAACATAGTGCGTTTTTATTTATTTTGACACAACGTGACGCGATCGTGTAGTGGGCATTCCAAAGAAAAAAGCGAGTTCGTGCTTCCTGAGCATAGTCGTGTCTCCAAGAATGCAGTGACCAGGGTAGAACGCTGCGCTCGGCTTCTTCCTTCGCGCGATAAGGTAACTAGGCGACGTTCGCTTGACGGGCCCGTTTTAGCAGCTTGGCTTGCAGGAAGGAGAGGAAGAACTCGCAGATGCGGCGATTGATTCGTGCATGCAGACCCAGGAGAAAGACGACGACGCGAACGAAATGCGGTGAACGTGACAAGTACCCAGCGCGATCAAGCTACTACTACACGAGGTGCTGCTCACCTGAGCGATGACGCAATGATATTGCAAAGAGGGACGGACGGGTATGGCGAACCGCTGGGATCACACTGCCGAAGCATCAAGTGGGTAGCCCTGAAGAGGGCTGTTGTGTTCTCGTTGGCTGGCTGCAGGCGACGCCGCTGGCTTCTTAGCCTCCGAATCCGTACAGGGTGCGGCCCTGACGCTTGAGGGCGTACACGACGTCCATGGCTGTCACGGTCTTCCTTTTGGCGTGCTCGGTGTAAGTGACGGCATCGCGGATCACGTTCTCGAGGAACACCTTGAGAACGCCGCGAGTTTCCTCGTAGATGAGGCCAGAGATGCGCTTGACACCGCCACGGCGCGCCAGACGACGGATGGCCGGCTTGGTTATGCCCTGGATGTTGTCACGCAACACCTTTCGATGACGCTTGGCGCCACCCTTCCCCAGCCCTTTGCCACCTTTGCCACGGCCAGACATGACGGCTTCCGAAGTTTCTGCTTCTGCTTCGAAACGCGCCCGGAAAGCGAATGGTGGTGGTGGTAGTGGTTACAATGAAGAGGAAAAAGGCACCTAATTTCTGTCTGCCTTCAGGCGACACGGCGCAGTGCCTTATAGGGGTGGGGGGAAGGAGGGATAAAAAGAATAGAAGGAAAGTAGAAGCAGAAGAAGACAGCCAACGAGAGGAAAAAGAAGGAGATAGGAAAGTGGGGATCCGGTCGAAGCAGTCCAAGGGCGGGGTGCCACAATGCGAGAGCTACACGGCATCAGGAGACCGCGGAGGGCGAACCAGTCGGCGGGAGCTACGCTGAAGTCGGAGATCGCGAGGGCACAACCGTCCAGCTTGAAATCCTGCGAGCGAATCCAAGCGAATGCTCGACACGATCGAGTCGCGGTGTCGGCGCCGGCCCGCGAGACTGAGGAGGAAGGCGAACGGCGCACGCCGGTTGGTCGGCGGCCAGCTCGTCTCTCTCTCCCTCTTTTCTTCGCGAGGAGCGCGTTGGCCGCGCAGGTTGCTGCACTGACTATTTTTCTGCACTACAAGATTGAATATACACGGCAAACATGCTTTCGTTTGTTTGTTTGTTTTTAATTCTTTTCTCGTTACTGTTGCTAAGTTTCTTGCCCATTCATTCACGCACCCTTCACTGCTGCAAAATGGCGTATCAGTCGTATCAGCTGCCCCAGCGGCAAGGAGACATCAAACCGAGTAAGCGACAATTCATGTACGCGTACGTACAAGCCCAGCGGATACAACGCGTTCGCTAAAAAACGTTTCATCGTGTCCACTGAACATGACACACGCAATATTTGTCAAAACTCACAGCTGCAACAGCTCACCTGTGTGCCGCACGTAAATAAACTGCACACTTAACACTTTGCGACTACTCGTCCCCGGCGTGTGCCCCCCCCCCTCTTTTTTTTTTTCTTTTCTATGTTCTCGCTTTCTCTCTAATCACATCAATGCCTCATTTGCACGCACGAAACCCGTTTCACGGCGTCACTTTGACGCCATCCTTGTCGCCAAACCAAGGGACTAACACACGCGGTCCGGGCACGGCCTCATGGCCGGAAATTTCTAAACAAAGCGTGCTCGCGTTGTTGTGGACGCCGGCACGTGAAATTCGGCAAAGTAACAGCACCTTTGGCTGGCTACGCGTGTCTCAAATTTTACTGTGGCAGCTCCACTACATATCGCGATACGGCAGTTTCACCGAAGCCACGCAACGCGACCGCGCTCATTTCAGCATTCACGGGGACGGCAGAGAGTGAGAGCGCACCTCCTCTCGGGCGCGCCTCTCCTCCCGTAAACACGGACTGTCAAGCGGTCCGGTCGCAGCGAAGTTTCCCCATCTCCTTGCGGGGTGGTTCAACACCTGCCCGTTTCAAGTGCACGGTTGCACTGTGAGGAACCCTGCAAGGGTCACGCAATTACAGGCAAAACAGCCCTAACTCTAAAGCGCCTTACATAGGACGAGATTGGAGCGTAAAATGCACCACCCTTTATGCATTCTTTCTTCTTTACAGCGTTGGAAGAGTGTTCGTTCGCTGCATGTTTTACGCATGCGTACTTTCGCTTACATAATACCTTCGGAGGCTGACAACCTGTTAAGTAATCTATCAACGACTATCCGGACGGCATCAGCTGTGCAAAGAAGATTTGCAGTTGGCCTTCCAGAGCCGTCCAGAGCACACAAAGTAGGTCTACACATCGTGGCAACCAATATTTCGAAAAAAGTGAATTGCGTAGTATTATAAAGAATACAACTTTCAGAATGAGCAAAACTGCTTGGTTTGACCAAAGTACAAAGAGGTGCGATTTATACCACATCGATCCATTTATTGAATTAAAAATTACGCTGGCATTAGATAGAATATCGGAAACTCTAATTGACCGATTGAGGCTAGGCACGGCATACACAAAAACATTTGTTTTTTTTTTTTCTTTGCACAGACACGGCAGAGCTGAAAGTCCCGAATGCGAATGCGGATTGATAGATGAAGACGTATGTCACCTTCTCGTAGACTGTCCACATCACGAGACGCCGTCTTAAGTCCGAACAGTTGGCATTAGACCGCAGACCGTTTAACATGAAGAAACTTCTGGGTCCGTGGCCTACTCGAGTTTTACAGTCGCACGCTTTAAAAGCATCAACACGTTCTTTACAAGACAGCGGGATTGCTGATAAGTATTAAGAAATAACGAACTTTCATTTGTAACAAATGTACTTATTATGTACAGTATCACGTGACTCTCATCATGTGTGTGTTGTGAAATGAATGACGTGTCGACAATTATGTACACACGAGCGAATGCATCTTTATACGGACCAGACGTGTGCTCTACTGTTTTGTGCTGGTGGACCGAATATTATCGAGGGACATTATATCAGAGACTTCATTCATTGACTTTCGAACATTTACTTACCATTGTGTTCTGATATGTGCGTATAAGTGTAAGTGTGTCTTTGCATATCTCTGCCCGAGTTTTCTACTTTCCATGCACTGCTTTGTACGTTTTGCTTCAAGATACGTGTTCAAGTTTAACTCAACGGCCAAGGAGTAGCCGGCGCCATAATGGTGCGCCGACATCTCCTTACATATCATATCAATAAGAAAAAAAGATGCGCGCCAATGCCCATCTATTGTATTCCCTTCTCACGTGCCCCAATACCAAACTGCGCGTGCCATTTCTGTGGTGCAAGTGTGTTTAAGTAGTCGCAGTTTCATCTTTCACAATCATGAGGGTTCCCATATTGAAAGTATTCCTTCCCCGAACTTGTGGCAGGGACGCACGATGCGAAATTACAAAATGATCGCGCTTGAAAGCTTCATACAAATGCACTGTCGACCCGCCGAACATAGTCAGTAATCTAAAACAAAGCGGAAATAAACGGTGCGTCCGCTCATTCATTTAAGGTAAGTTTCCCACCACATTCCGAATGGAACGTACCACTCATTTGTGCCTAGCACAGGCGCATTTGTTCTTTCGAAGAGAACACAGTGTTCCGCTACACCGTGTGATTATGTAAACGTCAAGCCGAGCAGTGTCGTTTGCTGGCCGGCCTGGCTATGTTTCTTTCGGCGACGCGCAAACGGAGCACTCGGTGCGAAAACGGGAAATGCCCATACCTCGTGTCGACCGCCTTTCTTTACTGGATTTCGTACTTCTTTGTGCACTATATAAATCACCTGCGTGGTACCCCTGTCATGCGTACGCACAGTTTTGTTTTTTCCTTCACTCGGGCTGTCGATACTTTGCTTTCGGACAATAATTAGCATGCAGTCCGCCGCCACGCTTTTCTGCTTCTACAGCTATTGTCACATGCGTCTATATATTTCTCCCCTATCTTTTCTTGCATCAATGCTTCCGCACATTTTTCACCGCGCCACGCACTTTAAGCTACATTCACTCCTCCTACAGTCTCGAAACGGGCCTGCCCTGCGCTCTCAAGAAATAAATGCCCCAATTTCGTAAACAAATGAATGGCGTGGCAGAGAAGGAACTCTGCGCTGTCTGATGAATGTGGCTGTACCCTTCACATCGGGCGGCAGCTATCACCACCTAGCCATAATGCTGACCTAACAAACAGCTACATTTATCTTGTTTTTTTTCTCTCTTTAAATAGTGAAGTATAGGACCGCGGTGCTTTGCAGTGAATGGTTTAGTTTTCACTCTTGCCTTGACTTTAGCCACCAATAAGATAACCACCTTCTAGTTAATTCTACCCGCCTAAAGTCTATTTTGCCCTCCCCCGTCTCTAAACCCCGGTGCTTTTGAAAAACTCTGCGCCATCATTCTAAACTATAAGGTGAAGCCCTTTACATAGCATTATCAAGTGTTCGGCAGTTTCCTTCTCTCCGCATGCACTGCATACCGTGTATACCCCTTCATATTTGGCCCGACATGTCGGAGTTGCTCGGGCAAGCGCTGACGCGAGTTTCCTATTCTATCATTTCCCAAGAGCTGAACACACTCGAGTTCATGTTACCTTTTTTTGAGAGAAGCGGCCACCTTCCCCCTGTTTTTTTTTTTTTTTAATTACCACGCTCCTGGTTTTGTTTTCCCTCCATTACCGTACTTGTGGCACTTTTCTCCGCGCACTCGGTCTTCTCTAATTTACCTGTTCAACCTCCCCGAGCACACACGTCGAGCGCGGCACACCAACGCTCCTGCTAGCGGTGTTCAACAGAGAGAAGAGGATGGATTCGGAGCCGAATCTCTCAGCACAACCCCTATGCCGACGCAGACAATTTGGGTGGCTCTGAGAAGAGCCGTTGATTTGTCGTTGCTCGCTGTGGCCCACGACGCACGCCTACTTGGAGCTGGTGTACTTGGTGACGGCTTTTGTACCCTCGGACACCGCGTGCTTGGCCAGCTCTCCGGGCAGCAGCAGGCGCACCGCGGTCTGGATCTCCCGGCTCGTGATGGTCGAGCGCTTGTTGTAGTGAGCAAGGCGTGACGACTCGGCGGCGATACGCTCGAAGATGTCGTTCACGAAGCTGTTCATGATGGACATGGCCTTGCTGGAGACACCAGTGTCGGGGTGCACCTGCTTCAGCACCTTATAGATGTAGATGGAGAAGCTCTCCTTCCTGCGGCGCTTCTTCTTCTTCTTGTCCGTGGCGCGCACATTCTTCTGCGCCTTGCCGGCCTTCTTGACAATTTGCCAGACGGTTGGGGAGGCATGATTTCACACAACACGCACGCGAGACCAGAGTCGAATGCGCGTGTCCCCCCGTCTCGCCGCGCTTAAATATGAGCGAGGGGTGTTGACGAGATCAGCACAACGCGCGCGCCCCATTGGTTCGCACGGCTTCTCTCTCTCACACTCTCATCCGTTCCCCGCGAGCGGCGGCGCGCGATGGTGGCAACGGAAACCATTCGAGGGATTCGCTCGCAGGATTTCAAGCTGGACGGTTGTGCCCTCGCGATCTCCGACTTCAGCGTAGCTCCCGCCGACTGGTTCGCCCTCCGCGGTCTCCTGACGCCGTGTAGCTCTCGCATTGTGGCACCCCGCCCTTGGACTTCTTCGACCGGATCCCCACTTTCCTATCTCCTTCTTTTTTCCTCTCGTTGGCTGTCTTCTTCTGCTTCTACTTTCCTTCTATTCTTTTTATCCCTCCTTCCCCCCACCCCTATAAGGCACTGCGCCGTGTCGCCTGAAGGCAGACAGAAATTAGGTGCCTTTTTCCTCTTCATTCTAATCACTACCACCACCACCACCATTCGAGCACGGCTCTCATCTCAGAAGGCAGCAGCTTTCTTGTTTTCGGCAACCGGCGTCGTACCAAGCGAAAAGCAACACCATGTCCGGACGTGGCAAGGGCGGCAAGGCGAAAGGCAAGAGCAAGACCCGTTCTAGCCGCGCGGGGCTTCAGTTCCCCGTGGGCCGTATTCACCGCCTCCTACGCAAGGGAAACTACGCCGAGCGCGTCGGAGCTGGCGCTCCGGTCTACCTGGCTGCCGTACTCGAGTACCTGGCCGCCGAGGTGCTCGAGCTGGCGGGCAACGCCGCTCGTGACAACAAGAAGACCCGGATCATCCCCCGTCACTTGCAGCTCGCCATCCGCAACGACGAGGAGCTGAACAAACTGCTTTCCGGCGTCACCATCGCGCAGGGCGGTGTGTTGCCCAACATTCAAGCCGTGCTTCTTCCAAAGAAGACGGAGAAGAAGGCGTAAGCGAGCACCCCTTCCGCGCGCTCGCCGCATTCCCCAAACGGTCCTTCTAAGGACCACCCAAACAGGTGACGCGGCCGTGTTTCGCTTCGCAGTCACGATGGCTCTGTTCGTACCCTCAAGCGTGTTTGTTTTTCTATACTTTATATATATTTCCTCGCGACATCAGTTAGCCACAAGTGCGCGACGCCAAATGCTGCAAAGAGACAACCAAATCACGCAGCTCGGCACCGAAAAAGACAGAAAAGAGCATGTAAGCGTTGTCATTTCTCATTAAAAAAAAAAAAAAAAAAAAGCTCCACACGTAACCGTCTATCCTTACGATGACACCTGAACGGGTCAGCACAGGGACAGAGTAAATTTAATACCTTTGAATAGAAAAACAAACGTAAGGTAAAAAAAAAAAAGAGAGAGAGAGAGAGAGAACCCGCCGTTAGCGCATTCCATTTGGTGCTTCTAACACAATTTATTTCGTCTATCTTGCTAGGCAGCGCAGCCACTATTACACAGAACACACAACACAAGCGCTTAACTTCAACTAAACGTTTATTGCAAAAAAAAAAAAAAAATTGTCCAGAATATGGCACAAAAACTTGTTCAGCTTCAAAAGAAATGAAAGGAAATGACACGCGATGATTTCGAGTGTGTTAGTGCACTCTCTATCGCGCTCACGCGGAAAGAACTGTTTTTTGGATGGGGTGATAGAGAATAACAGACAGTAATGTGCGGGACTGGCACGTGTGCTTTTTGTTGTCTACCTTTTACTATTCTTTTTCTCTGTTCACCCCCTTTATAAACTCTGACGTTTGCAATGAAAGTTCAGTTGAAGTTAAGCGCTTGTGTTGTGAGGTCTGTGTAATAGTGGCTGCGCTTCCTAGCGAGATGGATCCTTACCAACTGGCCCGATACAATTGTTTATTTCGTCTCTCGGTAAAACTTCATCACCTCCTACGAGTGCACCCAAAAGTTGCGCCGGGGTCCAGCAGCCCAAGTCACCATGGCGTTACGCAAACAGAAGCCCTCAAAAACACCTTACAAGCGGCGGGCAAAAAGGTAAACACATAAATGAAATTGACACACCACAGGGTCGCAGCACGGCTGCTGCACACACACCGACTGAAGCTAGCCTACCTTTTCTCTGTCTACTCATAATGATACACACTTTTACCTTGAATTTGTCAAAGCTGAGCCATTTCTTCGTAATAACGACGCACCGACGTTCCGTTCTTCCGCGCGCTAGACAACGGCAGCCACGTACGTACAAAACATGACAGCAAAAGAGGGTGCGGCCGGAGTACGTGGCCTGGAGTGGTCTCGTAGCCAAAGCAGACACGTTGGTGGTCCTGAGAAGGACCGTTTGTTGTTGCTTGCCTGTCGACCGAAGCGCAGGGAGCAGCCCAACTTAGGCGCGCTCACCGCGAATGCGCCGAGCCAGCTGGATGTCCTTTGGCATGATGGTGACGCGCTTAGCGTGGATGGCGCACAGGTTGGTGTCTTCGAAAAGACCAACGAGGTAGGCCTCGCTAGCTTCCTGTAGGGCCATCACGGCAGAACTCTGGAAACGGAGGTCCGTCTTGAAGTCCTGAGCGATTTCCCGCACCAGGCGCTGAAAGGGAAGCTTGCGGATCAGCAGTTCGGTCGACTTCTGGTATCGGCGAATTTCACGCAGGGCCACGGTTCCAGGCCTGTAACGGTGAGGTTTCTTCACCCCGCCTGTGGCAGGGGCACTCTTGCGAGCAGCCTTGGTAGCAAGCTGCTTACGCGGAGCCTTGCCTCCAGTACTCTTGCGCGCGGTTTGTTTAGTTCGGGCCATGCTGCGTGCGTCCGATCACCTCGACTGACGGAGCGAAACTGCGCTCCTGCCGGAGATCGGCAAAAGCGGCTTCGCCGCACGACCCATCTCTCTCCCTCCCATTGGCCGAAGCGTGAGAACCCGTCCGCGTGCGAGCGCGGAAGCGTACGCCAGGATGCTGGCTGGCGCTCATTTTCGGGCAACCGTGCAGTTCGCGGCTGCAAAGAGGTACACCGAAACGAAACCACTACCGCTGTACAATACAGCCTGCTGCGCATTTCTTTCGCCTTCCAGGCAACACATCAATCGACGCTGTAGCTCGTCGCTTCCCGAAGCGGCGCGACGGAGTGCGAGACGCCACCATTCACGCCAACAGCGCGCATCGCACTAGAGCGCCTCGCATCACCGAGGGCAAATGCGCACTGCCACGCCAAAAAAACTTGCTCCTTGCGTTGTCGCTTATTTGCGACCATTACGTAGATGGGCGAAGACGACGAGAGACCACCGGCAGTGTTGGTATATGCATACACGTCCGCGCAACGACAAGGAGTAAAACGCAACAAAACATTCTAACACAAACACCCCGTACATCCAACTGCCACTGAGCGCGCCTACTTGCTCAATCGCAGACAGTAACGGGACTCAATTTTATCTTCCTTTCCCTCTTAAGAATCACTCATACATACTTGCCAAACTACTAGGTGCGCTCAATGGCGGTTGGATGTACGGGGTGTTTGCGTTCGAATGTTTTGTTTCATTTTTACTCCTATTCCCTCGATATGTCGTCTCACTCTGGCTTCCCTCATGTCTCTTTCTCTACACTTTTATTCCCACCCTTTTAATCCCCCCTCACCCCCCATCCCTTGTGAGCTACCGCTGAGGTGTCGCATCCTGATGCAGACAGTTTCGGGGCTCACTTTCCTCTTCTTTTCCATCTTACACATCAGCAATCCCCCCCCCCCCCCCCAACCTCTAAGTGCTAAATATGTGGCACAAAAAGCAGGAAATGGACTCAATGAAAGGGTGAAAAATAATAATCATAATAGAAACGAAGATCAACACGCGCCTCAAAAAGCCCCATTCACTCCTCTTTCACATTTTCACGAGAAAATGAAGGTACACACATGGAGAACAATTTTTGTTATAGGTAGGCTTTGCCTGAGCAGAACCACTGTCGTGCGCCTTGGTTACACATTCGACACGCCTCGTCCTGTGCGGAGGTGGGTGGGAAACCAAGGGTGCACTTGAAAATGCAATGCTCGTGGGTTGGTGTCGCCATCTGACGGCAGGCTCACGCGAGCGCGCCTTGCTTTCGAATTTCCCGCGCTCGAACCTCTCGCGTTTACATCATGGGCTAGTCCCCCCCCCCCCCCCTCTCGCGTGGGCGGCGAAGCCAGCCTCCCTAGAGTGACCACCTGTGCCGGCGAAATGGAAACACTTGTTGCGTAGCTGTCCGTCCAAGTAAAGCTTTCACAACTGCAGTGTTCGCAGCACCAGTACAGTACATGAGTGCCACTTCTATCAAGTGCAGCTTCCCTCAGCACGCTGCATGGGCAGCGCTTATTGTGTACTTGCTTCTGACTTGCGCAGAAATTCTGTTTAAACATCCCCTTCCACTTTTCTTTCTTTTTTTTTGTATTTTGCAGCTCGGCAGCGCCAGGTGTGAAAAAAAAAAAACAAACAAAAATTATTAGGCGTGACAATGTACACAATGTGTTATTGAATGGGGCACTTCTGAGTGCACAGCGGGCGCGGTAAACACGACCAACCTGTCACAATCAATTTTTTCATTTGTAAGTACACATCCCTTCTTCGTCTGGGTGCCCCACGGTAGAACATAGTGCGTTTTTATTTATTTTGACACAACGTGACGCGATCGTGTAGTGGGCATTCCAAAGAAAAAAGCGAGTTCGTGCTTCCTGAGCATAGTCGTGTCTCCAAGAATGCAGTGACCAGGGTAGAACGCTGCGCTCGGCTTCTTCCTTCGCGCGATAAGGTAACTAGGCGACGTTCGCTTGACGGGCCCGTTTTAGCAGCTTGGCTTGCAGGAAGGAGAGGAAGAACTCGCAGATGCGGCGATTGATTCGTGCATGCAGACCCAGGAGAAAGACGACGACGCGAACGAAATGCGGTGAACGTGACAAGTACCCAGCGCGATCAAGCTACTACTACACGAGGTGCTGCTCACCTGAGCGATGACGCAATGATATTGCAAAGAGGGACGGACGGGTATGGCGAACCGCTGGGATCACACTGCCGAAGCATCAAGTGGGTAGCCCTGAAGAGGGCTGTTGTGTTCTCGTTGGCTGGCTGCAGGCGACGCCGCTGGCTTCTTAGCCTCCGAATCCGTACAGGGTGCGGCCCTGACGCTTGAGGGCGTACACGACGTCCATGGCTGTCACGGTCTTCCTTTTGGCGTGCTCGGTGTAAGTGACGGCATCGCGGATCACGTTCTCGAGGAACACCTTGAGAACGCCGCGAGTTTCCTCGTAGATGAGGCCAGAGATGCGCTTGACACCGCCACGGCGCGCCAGACGACGGATGGCCGGCTTGGTTATGCCCTGGATGTTGTCACGCAACACCTTTCGATGACGCTTGGCGCCACCCTTCCCCAGCCCTTTGCCACATTTGCCACGGCCAGACATGACGGCTTCCGAAGTTTCTGCTTCTGCTTCGAAACGCGCCCGGAAAGCGAATGCTCGACACGATCGAGTCGCGGTGTCGGCGCCGGCCCGCGAGACTGAGGAGGAAGGCGAACGGCGCACGCCGGTTGGTCGGCGGCCAGCTCGTCTCTCTCTCCCTCTTTTCTTCGCGAGGAGCGCGTTGGCCGCGCAGGTTGCTGCACTGACTATTTTTCTGCACTACAAGATTGAATATACACGGCAAACATGCTTTCGTTTGTTTGTTTGTTTTTAATTCTTTTCTCGTTACTGTTGCTAAGTTTCTTGCCCATTCATTCACGCACCCTTCACTGCTGCAAAATGGCGTATCAGTCGTATCAGCTGCCCCAGCGGCAAGGAGACATCAAACCGAGTAAGCGACAATTCATGTACGCGTACGTACAAGCCCAGCGGATACAACGCGTTCGCTAAAAAACGTTTCATCGTGTCCACTGAACATGACACACGCAATATTTGTCAAAACTCACAGCTGCAACAGCTCACCTGTGTGCCGCACGTAAATAAACTGCACACTTAACACTTTGCGACTACTCGTCCCCGGCGTGTGCCCCCCCCCCCTCTTTTTTTTTTTTCTTTTCTATGTTCTCGCTTTCTCTCTAATCACATCAATGCCTCATTTGCACGCAC